>NW_010136147.1:4245-4474 GCF_000699245.1 Pterocles gutturalis | reverse complement strand
TATTAGTAATAATCTATTTATTCTTTCAGACTCTAGTATATTTATTCTCTCAGATCGTGTCACTACTTAGGCGAAGTGTACAGCTGGATGCTGATACCAGTCTATCCAAAGTCAAGGATATTATTCAGACAAAATGTTTGAAACGTCAGAGGTTGGAAGGAGCAATCGTACATTTAGGAGAAGACTGTGAAGGATGGATTTGAAACATTACAGACACACAACACAACGC
>NW_010136147.1:0-4162 GCF_000699245.1 Pterocles gutturalis | reverse complement strand
AAAAAGCCACAGGGCACGAGCAAACCAAAATAATATATTTTTTTTTTGCCAAGTGTGATTCTTATTGTAGGTTATAACTTGATATTTCAGCTGTTTCCATGAGCCGGGTTTGACAGTTTGGCAGGTTCTGGAGGTCTCCAGCCCATCAGCGGGATAACGGGACGCCGGGCGCCTTTCCCTCGCCTCCAATGGAAAACTCTTTAACGAGCGGCGGAGCACCGCTCTGCTCCGTCCTCCCGCGGAATTTGCTAAATACAGTTCCAAAGCGATCGATCCCTTGTGCAGGGAGTTGTTTGGTTTTTTTTTTTCCCCTTACCTTTTTCCTAAACAAACGCCTTCTGGAGGAGTTAGTTTATTCACAGATCGCCAGGAGCGTTAATGACCGCCCCAGTCTTGTTCTGCCACTCACCCGGCTGGCTGTTGATAAAGATTTAGCATCATGTTCGGAGTGTCAGGGCTGTCAGTAGCGCTGAGCCATTTGACCAGAAGAAAAAACGCACAGGGAGCTATTGATTACAGCTTCTCAGTGTCACTTGTTCACCAGGATTTAGGTATTGATGAGGCTGCGAGTTTTCCCTTGTGGGTCTCTACCCAGAAGAACAAAAGCAAAGTTGGAGGAAAATATTCAGCTGGTGCCCGAATCAGAGGGACTCGGGTTATTGATCCAAAGTCCCCTTCGTGTTATTTTTGTTGGAGACAAATCTCTGGGTTTGGAAGTTTTCTAGCGTTTGAGGTAGGGGCTGTGTAAGCGATGGGTTCGCGTATTGGATGAATTAGATTGCACAGCGGGAAGATTTCAGCGGAGCTGTAATATTATGAGCTGCTTGGTTATTGATAAAAATTACATTAAATGTAGCCAAGGCATTAAACCTCCAGACTAGGGTAGTGCTCCCTCTAAAATGTCCTTAGGGCCCTAATAAATTTTAGCAGGTTTAATTATTTTAGTAGTCTGAAAGTTGTCACCACAATTAAGCCAAACTGAAGCAATATTCAATATTTTTAAATTACAGCACTGGGTGCAGCCTTTGTGCTGCATTTTCTTTTACGTCCGACACTATGGAGGGTGACGTATGGGTGCTTGCCTGCGTTAGGACAAACCCGGTATGAAATCCTTTATTTTGGGCATGGAAAAAGCTCCATTTCTTTCCCACCCTCCTCTTCTTGCTCCATAGTAAGCGGCTCAACCGTGCATCCCAGAGCTTGTGAACCAGCCCAGCGCTGACCCAGGGACATCCCAGACCCCACGTGATGTGCTCGAGAACGTCTGCCCACAGTAACTTGTGCACATGGATTGTAAAGACGGAGAAATCCCGAAACCAGAAAAAAACTTGCAAAAACCCACCTTCTTTAGAGAAGTCCCAGACCAAGCGAGGATGGCGTGGTGTAGGGTGAAGGTGGTACTGGCACACGCTGGAGTTGCTGCGGATGCACGATTCACTGGCAGCATCGCCAGCTCCAAATGAAGCAGCGATTACAGCCATTCGTTAGTAAACCCTGAGTAGCAATAGGCACCTATGTGTATTCCCGTTTAATGTGATCTGAGACTGAGAGTTACATTTTAAGTTACTTAAGAAATCCAAAAGAACCCCAAAGAAGCTCCAATTTATAAAGCTCTGTTTGGGGTCTGTGTGTCTCAGACTCAGATATGAGCACAGCTTGAACTGGGCTGAAATAACTACTGAGTGGGATTACAGTAAACCAGTGCAAAATATGCAAGTTGCATGCTGTGTGTCTAGATGTAAATAAATTATATTTTTTTTTGACTTAAAATATCCAAATTTGTGAAAACTGCACTTTTTAGTGAGTTATTGTTTTCACAGCTATATCCTTGTGATCAAATCACTCTGCAGTTCCCAAAACACGGATGGCGTGATTAGAGATAACATATTGCATTTTTTTTATGGTGTGTACTTCAACAATAATAATCACCTGTAATAACAAAATAATTTTAAAAGCATTTAAGTACTTCTCTGCATTATCAGTCTATTATGTAGCTTCTCACTTCGGTTTTTCAGAATCCATGACCTTTGCCGATAAATGATACAAAATAGAAGGCGTGAGGAAGGAAAAGTTCTTAAATTGGTTAGGTGCGAATTAAATCACTCCTGTTGTAGGTTTTAAAAATTCACAACCCATTTTGGATTGACTTGGCGTTAAATAATAAATAGCGCCTTGTTCTTATATGGAATTTTTCAGCGGCGCATGTAGAGGAGGGAGCTGGGGCTCGGGAAGCCGGCTCCTGGAAGTGTTGTTCTCAGTGATCAGGGTTTTTTTTTTTTTTCCAGAAATATTGGTGTCTCCTAAATCTGGGATGGTGACAAATAGTTGTCCTGTGCCTCCGTGTTATCCTTCTGGGTGTTTGGGGTCTGCAAGGTCACCCACCCTGGGCTGCTGGAGGGGCAGGAAAATCAGCTTCTTGCAGGGAAGTTTTTATATGTGGGATTTAATATATCAGGTTTAGACTTTACATTATTTTTATGGATTAAAATTCCTCCCAGGACTGATTTTTCCCTAAGAGCTGGGTGGTGTTGGGAGCCCGTGGCAGAGCAGCCCGTGCTGCAGGTGGAGCAGCCAGCTCCCGGTCCAGCGGTATATTTACGGGCATCTTCCCCCCCATTGCCTCCCCTGGTGCTCCCTCCTTTCCGTGTGTGTGTTTTGCAGATCCCCATTATAATTCCGTGCCACAGGGTGATCCGCAGCAGCGGGCAGAGCGGCAACTACGGAGGAGGAAACCTCATGAAAGAGTGGCTTCTGGCGCACGAGAAGCTCCGGCGAGAGAAGTGAGCATCGTGCTGCGGCTCCGCTACCCAGCCGAGACACCCACCCGCGGATGCTTGGCTCGTAACAAGCTCTCCAAGCACCCGGCAGAATTCAGAAAAAAAAAATGGTAAATATTTGAGTGACATATAAATATAATGCAACATCCGAAGTGAGATGCGCGGTGGCACGGCTATATTAAAAAAGCAGGATGCGTCCTGAGGGATGCCGCTCGGCTGCCCTTTCTTGGTTTTTTACATTTTACAGCAGAATGACTCCAGCGGGCCAGCCCTGCCGTGCACGGATTTTTGTTCCCATCTCCAGCCCTGTTTTGTTTTATTTTTAATGTCCATTAAAGCAGGGATAAGGGAGTGGGAGGGACGCGGTGCAAGCATCCCCCTAAGGATGCAGCTGGCTCGCCGAGGGAGCAGCCAGCGAGCCCGAGCATGTGCCCGCGCTGGTCCCTGCTCAGGGCTCCCCTCGTCTTTTTGTCCCTGAAATGATGTTTTACCTAAACGGGAGTTCAGGGAGCACGTGCAGATGCATTCAAAAGCAAGCGGCTATTGAATGGCTTGTTCCTGGCTTTTCTTTTCAGGTTGCGAGAGATGGGAATAATTTTTTTTTTTTTTTTTTTTTTGCCGTTGTGAATGGTGCAAAAAGCAGGTGGAGGAGAAGCTGCTGGGAAATGGTATGGGAAGAATAGTTTAAATAATAAGCAGTTTGATGAGCACAACTTGGGCATGGTATTGAAAAGCTCATCGTGGTTGTTTCTTTATCAGAAGCACATTTCCTTTTTATCATTTGATATTTTGCCTTTAGACTTTTGCATTTCTCTGCGATGCAAAGCTTTATGTCCCGTAGCCTCTCTCTGGAAAGGATTCGAGTGTTCAAGGGATATTAAAGCTCAATTTGGAGGTGGTGTAAGCAGGGTTCTCTGCAAGCGCGAGCCACCAGAAGCTGAAATTTTCAGTATGGGAATCGTAAATTCTAACATGGAAATACAGATTATTTTTTTTTTTATGTGTTTTATCATATTTTCCTAGATGTCTCTTTAGAAAGGCCATTGCTAACCCCAAAAATTATTGTGTTCCGATGCATTAGTTAATATAGGATTATTGATATCTCAGAATTATTTCAATAAAAAACTGCTTTGCATGTACAAGTGTCTTTGTGTATGTTTATAAATAAAACACGGTATATGATATATGGAGAAAATAAACTATACCCAACTGTACAATATAAAGCTGTATTTTTATCAAGGGTTTCTGGTGGCAATATAAACCACGAAAGCAAAGCTCAAGTGGTTTGTATGTGTCACCAGAACCCCAAGATAAAAATATAGCCTTATAATATGTACAGTTTGGGTGTATTTTATTTTTTTATATATATATATATAATACATGCT
>NW_010136146.1:0-2736 GCF_000699245.1 Pterocles gutturalis | reverse complement strand
AAGGCTCAGCCCGTTCCCGGCTAATGACCCAGGGAGAATCCTGAAACTACAATCCCAGAAAAGAGATAAGAGCCCGAGCATCCAAGACCAAGAGCTGATCAAGGTAGCAAGACAACACTGAGAGAGGAGTGACCCAGAGAGAAACAACCCAGAGAGAGTGAGAGAGAGCACTTCCAGACAGATCCTCATCTTTATGCTGGGCATGATGTATATTCCATATATGGAATATACCATTGGCCAGTTTGGGTCTCAATCCTAAACCTAAGGTCGAATCCTAGGCTAGTACTTGGGGCTGTGCTCCCTGCCAGCTTCTTCTGCACCTGCAGACGCTGGCACAGCAGAGAAGCTGAAAAGTCCTTGACTGTCCTGGCAGCAACTATAAAGATCAGAATGTGATCAGCCTTCTTCTCAGCACAAGTCCAAAACACAGCTTCTTACCAGCTACTGTGAAGAAAGTTAACTCTGTCCCAACCAAAACCAGGACATAGACACACCAGCTCTGAATACCTTTAAACCATCACAGCTTTTAATGAGCCAGGGCCTGTAAAATGAAAGACTTTGAAAACATTATTTTAGGAATTTCAAGAGCAGGATGATTCTTTTGTAATTGAAATTCTGAATATTCAAAATTATGTTTAATAACTTCTATTAATTCACCAGCTTCTCCAATACCTCTTCACTAAACACTGATCTTCAGATTTTCTTTTAGACATGTATATATAAGAGAATCCTGCAATCCTTATCCATAAGTGTCTGAATTTGTTGTATCTTTTGTAAGAAGTAGCTGCTGGCCCAGACCCTTATGCCATATCTGTATTAGATAATATCTGCCAATAAAGTTGTAATAGGAAGTCCTTCCATTTATATATATGTAAAAACCGTGCTGTTTTCGTAAGCAATAGAACCTATAAAGGCAAAAGCATTGTACTACTAGTATAACTGCATATTCTTTCTTTTATGATGTTGTGGTTTTGTGTGGCGGGTTTGTTTGGTGACAGGGAGGGCCCACAATAATAGCTCCTGTAAGTAACTGCTAAAGGTTTCCCCTGACTCCAAGCCTGCTCTGGTAGCAAGGGAGGGGCTGCAGTGGTGGTTCCTGTAAGTGACTGGTAAGGGTTCACCCCCACCCCCGGCTCCAAGGTTTTAGTAGCTGAGCGGTAGGGGAAGGAGTACCACTGACCTAGCCCCTGTGAGAAACTGCTGGAAGTTTCCCCAGCTCCAGGCTGGACCCACCCCAGGCCAGGGCTGAGCCCATCAGCACCTCTGCGAATCACATATTGAAGAGGGGGCACAGAACAATGGGTTGGCGCAGCCCCGGGCAGGGCCCAGCCCAGGCGGACCGGACTGGCCATCCAGCTGCCTGCCTGGCTTCTCCTGTAGCCGACCTGCTGTAGCCCAAGCCTCTGCCATGGCTCACCTGAGAGTCAGTTTTCTCAGGAGCCAATGAAAGAACCTGCAGTGGAGAGAGAAGCGGGATCTGAGAGAGACAACTACGGAGACACGCTGGTCAGTGAAGAGAAAAGAGAGGAAGGAGGTGCCCTGGAACAGAGGTTCCCCTGCAGCCTGGTGAAGACTCATTGGTGATGCTCGTTTGTCCCTTGTGCAGTTCATGAGAAGAGGTAAACCCAAGCCAGAGCCAAGTAATTGTCAGAGGACTGTGACCCTGTGTGGGAAGGACTCTCCCATGAGAAGAGACCCCACACTGGAGCAGGGAAAGACTGTGAGGAGCCCTCCCCTGAGGAGGAAGGAGCGGCGGACTGACTGCAACTCCCATTCCCTGCCCCCTGCGCTGCCAGAGGGGAGAAGGTACAGAAACCAGGAACAAAGCTTTTGGGTCTGCAAAGGGAGGTGTGGGGGAGAAGTCCTTTCTAAGATGTCATTCCATCTCTCATTATCTTGCTTTTGGTTTTGATTGCAAATAGTTAATAAATTCAATTGGGTTTTTTTGTTTTCTTAAGTTGTGTCGGTTTCTTGCCCATGACCATAAGTGGTGAGTGAACCCTCCCTGTCCTTGCCTCAGCCCACGAGGTTTTAAACAAGAGGCTGTCCAGTGGCCTTTTTAAACTACGACATATGAAAACAAGAAAGTCATCAAAAATCCACCCTGAGTGAGAGAGTCTAATGTGGAAGGACCTGCTGTGAGTGTACATCTCCCTCTCTCTCAGGCTTGGTACCAGTGTCTAAGCAGCAGTCCGCTTGTTCCAGAGCATGCCACATCAAGGTGGGCACCGCAATGAATTTACTATTACCTACTGTAGCTTTTCTTTAACAATCTTGTCAGAGCTCATTCAGCTTCAAGCATGGCAGCCCTGGTATCCAGCTTCTCATCTCTTCTACATCATGACATCTAGAGGACAGTCATAAGAGTTCGCTTTATGCATCATGCTGTGGTTTTACTGCAGGGCTTGTTTACCTGAGGGGTGCTTACAGCAATCTTTGGTATATATTGCAGCACCATTTTGCCGTGTTTGTGGCTTGTAGTTCCAAAATATTTTTTTTTTTCCATTTTTAAGGCACAGACAAAGCAATTTTTGTCAGCTGGCCTATTTTCTTTTTTTTTCAGTATGGATGATTTAAAAAAGGAACTTAACACGAATAAAATAAGTTCCCCCCTCATTAATAATCAAATCTTAATTGCTTATGTGTGTGGAGGGTATTGAAGGAAGGGAAGAGACACATGCCCTTCATTAGCATTACAGTTCAAGCATACAGTCATAGAATCATAGAATGGTTTGG
>NW_010136145.1:1151-1773 GCF_000699245.1 Pterocles gutturalis | reverse complement strand
GCACCTGCAGGGGCTGCGGGTGGAGCACGACCCCGGGACCTTCCGCGAGGGGGAGACGCTCGTCCTGACACTGAAGGATAAGGGTGAGGGGACAGGGGACAGTTGGGGACACCCCCGGGGGACAGCTGGGGACACCCCCAGGGGACAGGGGACAGTTGGGGACAGCCCCGGGGGCAGCTGGGGACAGGGGGCAGCGAGGACACCCTGAGGGGACAGTGGGGACACCCCCGGGGGCACAGGGGACGGGGACCCCCCCCGGGGGACAGCTGGGGACACCCCCAGGGGGACAGGGGGCAGCGGGGACACCCCCAGGGGACAGGGGACAGCGGGGACACCCCTGGGGGACAGCTGGGGATCCGGGACAGGGGACAGTGGGGATACCCCTGGGGGACAGCTGGGGACACCCTTGGGGGTCAGCTGGGGATCCGGGACAGGGGACAGTTGGGGATACCCTCGGGGGACAGCGGGGACACAGGACAGGTGACAGTGGGGACACCATTGGGGGACAGTTGGGGACACCCCTAGGGGACAGCTGGGGACAGTGGACAGTGGGGACGGCCCATGGGACAGCGGGGCCACCCCTGGGGGACACTGGGGACACCCTCAGGGGACAGCCGGGGCA
>NW_010136145.1:0-1020 GCF_000699245.1 Pterocles gutturalis | reverse complement strand
GTTGGGGACAGCCCAGAGCGACAGTGGGGACACTGACAGGGGACACTGGGGACACCCTCAGGAGACAGCTGAGGACAGCCGACAGGGGACAGTGGGACACCCCTGGGGGACAAGGGACAGCTGGGGACACCCGATGTCCCCAAACCCTGTCCCTGTGTCCCCAAACCCCGTCCTTGCCACCACGATGTTCCCAAACGCACTCCCTGATGTCCCCAAGCCTAGTCCTCGATGTCCCCAAACCCAGTCCCCAGTGTCCCCAAGTCCTGTCTCCGGTGTCCCCAATCACCTCTGCCTGTCCTGCGATGTCCCCAAGCTGGTCCCTAATGTTCCCAAAGCTCATCTCCCCGATGTCCCCAAACCCCATTGCCTTGATGTCCCCAAGCTACTCTCTGTGTCCCCAAATCCTGTCCTCTTCCAGTGTCCCCAAACCCTGTTCCTGGTGTCCCCAAACCCAGTCCTTGATGTCCTCAATACCAATTTTCCCTCCATCTGATGTCCCCAAGCTGGTCCCCGTGTCCCCAAACCCAGTCCCCGATGTCCCCAATCCCCATCCCTGCCACCACGATGTCCCCAAGCTGGTCACCATGTCCCTAAACCACTCCCTGATGTCCCCAAGCCCAGTCCTCGATGTTCCCAAGCCCTGTCCCCAATGTCCCTAATGACCGCTGCCTGTCCTGCGATGTCCCCAAGCTGGTGATGTCCCCAAATCCCATCCCCAATGTCCCCGTTCCCTTGCTGATGTCCCCGTGTCCCCAGGGGTGCTGGAGGAGAGCGAGGACGTCCTGGTGAATGTCACCTTGGTGGCCCAGGAGCGGGCGCGCGAGAACCTGGAGCTGCGGAAGCAGAAGCCACCGTATGTCCCCAACGAGGACGAGGTCCCCGCGCCCCAGGTGTGTCCCCAATGTCCCCAACCCCCTTGTGTCCCCAACGAGGACGAGGTCCCTGCACCCCAGGTGTGTCCCCAATGTCCCCCCCTGCGTGTCCCCAGTGTCCCCCGAGGTGTCCCCAACATCCCCCCCA
>NW_010136144.1:0-5366 GCF_000699245.1 Pterocles gutturalis | reverse complement strand
ATCACATCATCCCAGCATATATCTTAGTAAATATAGTCTATCTGGATGTATTTTATTCTATCATTTTTTTTTAAGAGGAAGTCTTATGCATGTAGACACTAACAAAATTCTACCTTTATAGATCCCATTCCATCCACCCAACTGAGCTTTTCCTCTGTGAGCCTCCAAGGATCCTCCATGATCAGATGCAAAATAAATGAATGTGGTATTCTTCAAGCCTTCTTTGTCAATAATATCCAGAAGCCTGCCTATAAACAAAGCAAAACTTTATAATTATGTCCAGAGATGCAGTCAGAACTTTAAGACCTTGACTCAAAATTCAGTGAAGACTGAGTCTTCCCATTTACCTGAAAGAGTTCTGTTATGAGCTACCACAAGCAATGCAAAGAGTAATCCTGTGTTACAGAAATAATAAGAGGCCAATGGAGCAAGGAAAAAGCATAAGCCAGTGATTAGCTCTTTTGCTCAATCTCTTCTCCTTTACAGGAGTGTCTCCTTGGTCAAACTACTTATTGACCTTACCTAAAAATAGACACCTGCCCCCCAAAAGAGTTTATATTGAGTCTAGGCATCTTGGTTCTTAATTAGGCCCCAAATCTCTTACTTAGTGGTCCAACCCTGGAGACTTCTGTCATCACTAGCTGCCATCCTGTTTGGCCTATGCAAGGCATGCTCCTTAAACCATATTAGACTTCTGCTATTCAGCTGTGCTTGCATAGCTTGGGCCTGAAGGCAACTGGTGCCAAAATGTTGCAAGAGGAGCATGGCAGTGTCCTCTGGTTCAACTAGATCTTGCAAAGGTTCTCAGCCTGCCCACCAGAAGCAATGGGGGTTGTCTCAAAACACAGTTTTGTAAACATGGTTATTGGAGGAAGAATAGGTTCAGGGATTGAAACTTGACCTAGACAGGAAATTAATACTTTGTCAATGGAGTTGTCACTTTTGACTAAATACAAACAGGAGCTATCTCCCTCCCTCCCATTGAAGCAGAAAGGAACTACTAAGTAAGGCTTAGGTCTAAATCAAGGCTCAGAGTACTAATTGGCACTATGAGTCTTCACGATATACTGACTTCATGAGTCTTCATGATACACTGACTTCACACAATTTATTAGGTGAAACTCCATAGCTTTTTAACTTGGCCTTTTGGCTAGGAGGGAGCTCTGGTTTCTGCTCCAAGAAATAATCTTTCACAAAAATGAACAAGTACACAAAACAAACACTGTATAAGGTAATACTCATCACCATCAGTAGTTATATCTTCTGAGACTAGTCAGAGATAGAGAAATTTTAATCAAAATGGATGGCAACATGATCAAGCATATATTTGATTATTTGACTGCATTTAACACTGCAGCACGGAAGTGTGTCAGGTAAAAACAAAAACAAAAAGAACAAATCCTCACAAGAAAAGTTTGGGCTTTCATCTTAAGAAAGAAAAAAAGAGGTGTGGTAATGGAATGGCAATCTCTGAAGCTAATTGTGTATCCAAGGCAAGTTCACTGATTCTTGTCATATGCAAAAAGGGAGTTCTGTGACCACCTGTTTAATTTCTTTTCCACATTCAAATAAATTAAGTATTTTCTTCAAGATGACCACTTACCCACCATCCAGTCCATCTCCTCTACATTATCTCCATATAGGCCATGCCTGCTTCTCCCCTGAAACTTCTCTGTGGTAACAAGAGGGGTGTGAACATGTAAAAAGGAAACAAGGAGAAGAAACGGTCTATGCTTGTTTCTGAAATAAAAGAAAGCAATAGTTATTTCTCTGCAAACTGTCACTCAACCCAAAATATAACACTGGCATGGTAGTGACTAACTCAATAAAAATTATTGTTGGGGTCTAAAGCAAAACTTTTTGATTTTTACATCTTTGCATTTTTGAGGTTTTGGGACACAGAGGAGATTAAAACACCCCTCAAAGATTTTGTTTCTGTATTAAGGTTTCTTTTTCTGGTTTCAAACTAGATGTGTGTAGAACATTAAATAACTAAGGAAGGTTACAGCCAAAAGACTGACACCCTCTCAGAGGCAAGGACACTAGGCCTCGCTTGCTTAAAATAAACATGGATCTCACTGAGCATCTGAGATGCCCTCGTGGAAGAGGCAGATACGACTGGATGAGGCTTTGAGCAACCTTGTCTGGTGGGAGGTGCCCCTGCCCATGGCAGGGGTGTTGGAACTCGATGATCTTTAAGGTCCCTTCCAACCCAAACCATTCTATGATTCTATGACAGTGCACCCACAGGGGAACCATATCCCTTTACCATCATGCTAGGCAGGACATCCTGCAAACCTGAGATTAACGATGCTGAAAGTTTTACAGAAGAGATTTGCCTTACACCCAATTTTCCTTAAAAAACCCTGACAGAAATTGTATAACCTTATTCAAGGGTATGCCCAGACTTGACACACGAATACTTGTAAAGACTTAATGGCTTGTTCAATGCCAGTTGAGGCTACTGATAGTATTGTAAATTAAGGACACCCTTGGAGAACAAAACAAAACTCACTATAGCACTCTCCTGTTTGTAAAATATTAACTTCATCTGACACTTTTTATGACAGTCCATTCATCAGGCTAAGATAATTTTTCTGTTCCTACTGGCAGAAGGCCCAGTCCTCATGCAGGACCCCTTTGGGTTAGGTGAAAAAAACATAAACACAAAAAAAAGAAATTTTCCTTTTCGTGAGCTGACAAGCTATGTATAAGATGAAGGCTAGCAGTTGGATCCTGACAGGTAGGAGGATGCCAGAAAACAACAAATTACTGGCCAGCATCAGGACGGAAAGTTCAGCATGCCAGCTGCCTAACCTAGTGGTGGACAACACAGCAATCACATTATTTTTAAAAATCCTTAAAATGCAATACAACTTGTTGGTTACCTTTCAATGAATGAAACTGCCTCTTTCAGCATATTAGAAGTAACTTTTTCTAGATTCATTGGTTGTTCGGCGATATCATGGTTTCTCATCAGGATACAGTTCCAGTACTTGGTGAAACCGTAGCTGGAGAACCAGGAGATGAAATACAGGAGACCACAGATGGCCAGACATATGATTATTTTCCAATTTACTGATAATAAATTGGTAAGTTTTCCAAGCAAAAGAGTAAGCACTGCAAGGACAATCATCTCTGTGTAAAGCCAGTATGCGTCTTGCAGAGACTTGGCCAGTTCAGGGTCATCTGTGCCTTGACACTCATTCAAGAGGGTAAAAGGCATGCCATAAAAATAATCAAAGCCATGATTTAAAGGATGGTGGCAGTGATCACAGCGGGATTTGCAGTTCATACCCATATGCCACTTGCCTGAAAATATAAAACAAAGATCTTAAATCCAACATCGTTACTCTTGGGTGTATCTGCCTGTATTTCTAACAGGTTGGCTGCACTCCTCAGTTAAGGTGCGGCCAAGGGAGAAGCAGGTGTGGAATGGGGACAGACTCAGGGAGCAATCATGCATTGGCACTTGAACTACCAAGAACATCTAGTTTTCCTCACCTAACTGTTAAAATTCTGCACAGGGCAATGGTCCAGCTCAGACACCTCCCTGAATGCAAACAAAAAGGGTTGCAATATTTGGCGCTTATTATTTTTCACATAATAAAGTAGCCATTCGTTAGTGGGTAGCCTGATGGGGAGAAACGAGAGAAACCCTTGTGCCAAAAGAAACAGTGAAGTGCAAAAATATAAACTAATTTACACACAAGTTCTATTTGACCTTCACAGACCAAGCACAAATTTCAGGAAGAAGTTGTACGTATTGGCTCTGTGTGTCTATATTCATCCTAAAATGAGGAGCAAAAATAGGCCATTCCAATTATCCAGTACAATTGGACATATCAGAATACATCATACACTGCTGACGAAGTCATACTGCAGAGCAGCGTAACTATCCTGACACTGAAGGACAGTCAGTCTATAACCATGGGCCTAGGGGCTATTATCTAGACAGGTAACTTCTGAGAACTGCCAACCATCTGTGTGATCATGTGTATGAATGTAGTTTACAGTATAAGCTGTAACAGCCTGCAGTGAGCTAGGGGAAGTTCACCCCCTTGCACAGGCTTGTGTGAAGTCACAAAGACTCACTTTGATTTAGGAAGTAAATGACACCTCAGCGCACCAGAACCAAGCAGAGGTGTGAAAAATCACGGTAATTACAATTAAGCACAGGACACCTTTGACTACATCAAAAAGTTTAAGAATGAGAGGTGCTTGAAAGGCACATCCTTTAATTGCTGTTCAGGTAAAATTAGCAAAGAATTAGTAGGATTTTCTTTCTTGAACATGTATTCTGATCCAAAACCCAGAAGTCAATAGGACTCAGCTTTTTTTGCAGAGTTGCTTTTGCAGAAAACGAAGGTAGAGTCTGAACTGTGATAACAAGCAGGATGCATACATAACAGAAAATCTATCCACCAGATATAATTAAGACCACTGTGGTGTCTGGGTACGAGCTGGGAGACAACATTTTTCTGTCTAATAGTTTGGTGAATATCTGTTGCTTTTTCCTAAAGCAATCTGCACTGAGCAAATTATATTTCATTTGCATTTAACTTCTGTTTGCAGTGTATGTCTATGTATTCTATACAATCTCATTTTGGATTTGTCAAATACGATGTGCTGACACTGGGGCTTGTGGATGACATTCTAAAAACCTTGCTGTTTTTGAAAGTTATGCATACAAGAAACTGTAGTTTAACTGATCCTAGACATTTTGGCAAAGAAAAATATTTACAGAAGCAGCCTCATTTGAATAACAAGCAATGAAAAGGCAGCAAGTTGCCATGTCTCATACCTACAAGTGCTGTAGAATAACCTTGTTGGTGTAGTATTCTGGCAAAAGTAGTTTCATTTGGTGGAAGCCCGCCAGAACCCCCATTCCAAAAGAGAACCTGCCGTTGAGTGTTGGACGCCATTCCTAGAGAGGAACAACATTATTTAAAATAAAACAAACCATATTTCAGATTTTTCAGTCTTCTCAGGTTGTTCTTTCTAATGAATGGGACTCAGTTGCTTAAGCCTAGTGCCTTTTAATAAGCCATTTAGTATGCCCTGGGATACTCTGCTATTCTGACTGACCCCCAGAACGATGTCTCCTCCAAGTCCCAAGTCACTACCTGTTAGCCAAATGCAGATGTCTCAACTATGCTGGGGTGTCTACAAAAGGCACTAAGATGCCTATGTTTGGACATTAGGCGACCTCTTACAACCAAAGTTCTATCAAAATATAATGTTAAAAAATAAAAGGGAAAAAATAAAAATAAGTTTTATATAAAGCAAAAGGCTTGCAGAGTTAGGGGTACACACTTCTGACAATGTACAGTTCATCACCCAAAAAGAGTACAGGGATCTTGCCA
>NW_010136143.1:6231-44623 GCF_000699245.1 Pterocles gutturalis | reverse complement strand
AGTCTTACCCATAAGCATTCAAACTTATCACCACAATCCTCGATTTCTAGACAATCAAAACACGCCCTAACATACAGAGCCACCCCACCTCCTCTCCTTCCTTGCCTATCCCTTCTGAAGATCTTATAGCCATCCATTGCAGCACTCCAGCTATGAGACTCGTCCCACCATGTTTCTGTGATGGCCGCTAGGTCATAGCTGTTCTGCTGCACAATGGCCTCCAGCTCCTCTTGCTTGTTGCTCATACTGCGTGCATTAGTGTAGATGCACTTGAGCTGAACTGTCGAATCCACTCCTACCCTCAGCATGCCACCCCTAGGTCTGTCTGTAAGGGGCCTGGTAATTCCCCCTTCCCCCTTCGAACCTAGTTTAAAGCCCTCTCGATGAGCCCTGCCAGCTTACAAGCGAGAATCCTCACCCCCCTATGAGACAGGTGAACTCCATCTGTCTCTAGCAGTCCTGGTGCCACATAAGCCTCACTATGATCAAAAAAACCAAAATTATGTATAAGAAACAAATATACATGTATATATACATGTATATAACCAAATGATGTATAAGAAACATTGTCTTCAAACACAGAGAGTGATCTTTCCAGAGATTAAATTATTTCTTGACTGTGCTGAAAATTCTGCAAGGATGTGCTACTTATATAGTATGTTCTGTTTTTGCCCAATAAACTATTAAACCAGCATATTTTATTATAACTACAAATAGCAAAGCATATGATAGAACTATGAATACTTCTCTACAAGACAGGAGGCTGGCTAAAACCACAGTCTATTCTAACTAATCCTGGACCACATATATTGCTATATAATGAAGTGTGCTGTGTTGTGCTTTCTTTTCTCTCTCTGTTTTTTTTTTTTTTTTCTTTATCAATTATTTAAACACTAAGGCATTCTAAGGAACAAGTAGATAAGAAATTCTATTCAAATTGGTGATAAATTGATAAGCATAACTTGTTAGCAATCTGCATGATAGCCAGTTGTCCATGTCACACATGAGAAAAACTGAGGAGCTAGGACAGGATTTGTAATACTGGTTTGGAAGATCTTTAAGCTACAGAAAGGACAGGTTTGAAGTCAAACTGTGGCCTGTTTCTATTGGAAATAACATTCCTTCTGGAGCATAGTAACAAAATCTTACAACTTACTCAGTCTAGATGAAATAAAGCCTCTTTGCATGAGACTTGGATCAAATCCATACCTTTAACATTATAAAAGCCTGCAAACCTGTGGATAGTGCTGCTATTGGAAAGATGTGAAAGTGGAGAAAACATCTACAATTCCTACTTTAGATCACAGAAATCAAAATTCCTTGGTTTGGAGAGAAGAAGTAAGAGTGTGATACTGCAGTTCAGGAATTAAAACTAATTAGGTGAATTGAGAACGGAGTTCTGTTAGATCCTCCAATAATTTGTCATGCATTTCAGAAAGTGGGCAATTAGAAGGTAGCAAAGGGCCCCGCTAATTAAAATGCATGCTTTTTTCCTTAGGATCATGTACTTGGACTTGCATTCAAAAGCACAGTGAAAAGTAAACTAAAGTGCTGGTTAATCTGAATTGACTAAAACACAATAAATAACATTTTGTTTTTACAGTTTTACATGGAGTTTTTCCTCTTTTCCTTAATAATAAAATAAGCCAAATATCTATTTCAGTACTTTACAGCACAAACAAAGCAGTTGTTGGGCAACGAAATCCATTCTTATCAATAATATTAATATTTTTCAAAAGTTCTTCTGTTAGACACGATATTCTGCTTGTTTTCTGAGTTTACATTTAAATTCAGATTTTGTCTCCAAAGGCTCACAAGTCTGAATACATGAGGGCAAAAAACATGGAGGGAGAAAAAAAAAAAAAAAAAAAAGTAGTGTTTAAACCAAGTGCCTAAACACAATGTCCTATAAATTAATAATCATTCATGCCTGTTGCCTTGTAGCCGAAGCTAAACATGAAAAGGAATCTGGATTATGTGATTGCAGTGCTATGAAAGAACACAGATGAAACACCTGTAAGTGGACAAGGATGATATGCAAAAGGAAAAAAAAAAAAGAAAAGAGGATAAGATATCAGAAGAAAGGTGGTTGAAGCAA
This sequence comes from Pterocles gutturalis, assembly GCF_000699245.1. Classification (NCBI taxonomy): domain Eukaryota; kingdom Metazoa; phylum Chordata; class Aves; order Pterocliformes; family Pteroclidae; genus Pterocles; species Pterocles gutturalis. The sequence goes on along the minus strand of NW_010136143.1, from coordinate 42,525 downwards.
TGAAGCAGTGGCAAATGATACTGAAGATTGAACAATACCAAATTTGATATGATGGCACAAAAAGCACATAATATAGAGGGACAGTGATGAGGAGGATCAGGAAGATGAAAGACATTAGTAGCTACGTTATTGATAAAATGGAAGAGACACACAAAAAATTGAGAGAAAGATGACAAGGGAAATGTGTATTGTGTTCACATATGCAAAAAGCTGTATTTCATAAAAAGAGTTGGAACATAATTCCAGCTGGAAAAAAAATAGTTCTTGGACATTGTTATGGATGTACAATAGAAAGAAAAGTTGTAGGCAGCTACAGCCTACTATAAACAGAAAAAGGGTAGTGGTATCAGCAATGAAAACACAATGTGTTTTCCTGGATTACCAGGAAAGACAACTGTGAATTTCAGTAGCCAAAAAATAAAGGTAAGATGATAGCAAAATGGCAAAAATCTGAATTGATGGAAACATCTGCCTTCATCCATCTGCTGAAAATAATAACACTGTGCAAATGACAGACAGAAGTGATATCAGGGAAAAGTTGAGGAAGAAATTACTATAGTACAGTGCAGCAATATTTAAAGGTATATAGACTAAGGGAAAACATAAACTGTGGAAATTCAGTACTGACAGTGAGATTTTAAGTGGCAAAGTTGTTAAAAGGAAAGAAAAGTCAGACTACTATGCAAACTAAATGGAATTAGAATACCCTGAATATATGCTGTTCTTTAGAAATGGTTTTTAAATGTGTGGATCATGGCCTGGCTTCTTCAATTATACAAGTAATCCTGAAATGAAAATAAAAGTCCATGTGTGCATATATTAGTAGAAAATATATACCTATCCAGACCCAGACAATAAGACCAAATGCACCTTTCTTGCTTAAAAAATTTATTTCATTCTCTGGTCTGTGTAGGTATGTTATTTTTCATTCATACACAGATGTGTCCTTTAATGTCAAGTGAAAAAGGCAGAATTCTATGTGATCTGTTCTCAAACTATTCCAGATTGAAGTAGGTGTGTACTTCCTAGAATTCTTATATTTAGTACTACTGTACTTTTCACAATAAACTATAATTTGTATGTCCTTAAAACATAATTAATAAACTGTGAAAAACGTAGAGCCTACCTACTCAATTCTTGTACCCCCACATATCTGACATTTCAGGAACTTAAACAATAAAGACAAGATTTTCAGACCCACTGAACACATGCAATTCCTTCAGAAACTGTGTGGTGAGAAGGATATGAAGTCTAGACCAAATAATATAGATACAAAATCTTATACCCAACATCTCAAACTTTTGGACATGAGACATTCTTTTCTTTGTTTGGATATATGTTCTCTGCTCTACCATTTTATTCAATATTCTGTTGAAATTAAAATTCAGTGATTTGGTTAATGTGTGGTCAGACTAACAAAAAATAGTTTCTGTCCCAATACAGCCTCTTACAATCAATATTTAACATGTGAGAAAATGCAGAACACTCCTTACAACTCCATACTTCATGCAGGTGGAATGGAAATATAAAACAGAGTCAGGGAATGGTAAGTTTGCTTCTCTGTAGTTACCAGCAAAATTATTAAGAGCTCGTGAAGGGCTTCTTCCTCACTCTACGTAGTGTCAGTTACAGGACACCAGGAACAAGGTAAAGATAAGCAAACAGACTGGAAACAGAAAACAGAGATGAGGTGGATGAGGGAAAGAAGGTCTGTCCCTCATCCAAGGGTAAATACCAAGAAGTGGTAAATCTAGAAGTATTATTCCTTTACCCATCATCGTTCCCTGCTTTCTTTCCATATATGAAGTCAAACTGACCACAGAAGGTGACCACATAATTGTTTTTTCAATTGACTTCCAGCCTGGAAAACAAATTTAAAACGTAGTTAATTCAGTATCTGTTTCAGTATGAGCTGAATATTTCACCACTTGCCTATTACACGGAATTCATTGAGTGCTGAAAAAAAAATAAAAAAATTATTAAAAAAAAATCACGCAATCCAATAATGTCAGCGAATCCAAAAATAACTAAAGGGGGACCTAAGAACAAAGTGGAAGAACCCCCCACCATCAACTCCATGCAACATCTTGGCAAAGCATGATAATGCGTCACATTACCAAACACTGAAAAGGTGAACCTAACACCAGAAAAAAAGACTGGAAAGCAGAAGTTTGTGTATATTGCTTTTCATTCCATCATTATTGGGAGAAAGCCGTAATAATTACACGTTTTGGATGATGTTAGCATCCCTGTAACTGGACTAATAACACTATTTTCGTAAGACTACTAATTTTTTAATTAGACTAATAATAAGTTATTGGGTGTGAGTGTGTTTATTTCATCTACATAAATTGCACAGGTTATTTAATCTGCTTCCCTGCCTTTGAGGCTTGGTTGTAATTTCAGCACAACATCTTGAAGATAATTCAGTCATGCTGAAAATTTAATCACACATTATCCTTGCATGTTATTTTTCAAATAAGTGGTTGCCTGACTTCAGAAACAACAATGAAAAATTGCAGATTGCCTAGCATACTGACACTGGAGGACAATAAACAAATATGTTATATGCAAAAGGGGTCATCTTTGCTGATAAATTTGTAAGAAATATTTACCTATAAGAAACAATAAGAAATTTGTACACTCACAGTGTATACACAAGGCTTAATTAAAATGTTAGAGCAGGGGCTCTGCTGTTTCTCCAGGAATTTCTACAAACTATTTTTCAGACGTACCCTTGTAATATATTCTAGTCTTTACACTGAACTAAAGCTAGATTACCTAGATTTTGAGAAGTAAAAAGATGATTCAGGTGGAGATGTCTTGTAATTCTTTCAGTCACATACACAAAATAGGTTGTGTTGGTAGGATGACATTTAGGTTTTCTTGTGTTTGCACTTGCCTTTTCAATGAGCCTCATGCAACCAAAGTTTCAATGCTTGTGCTACTAAACTCTGCTATATGCTCATGCCAATTTCTACTTCAAACCCATCCAAAACCATTTCAGAAGAAACTAGCTAACCAGAAAGGGAGAATTATCATGTAAGACAACTAAACTTACACAATGAGGCAGTTCCTCAAAATCTATGTATTCCAGTTTACAACTAAAGAATTAAGTTTGTGACAGAATAAGATTTTTTCTAAGTACTTCAACTTTATTCTCCATGAAAAAAAGCTGTGATAAAATATTCACCCATCCCTAGTACATATTTAACTCAAGTTTCATCTGATATTTCTACTAGGTTTCCAAGTAATTCAGGACTGGGCATCAAAGGACTGGAAAAATTGGGGTAGCAAAGAAAGCAATCACTAAACAAATATTAGTAACCTTTAAAATGTATTCTCATTCAAAAATCATCAAGCATGCCTCAAACTGAGTAGTGATCTTAGTTGAGAGGTTCTGCAAAGACACTACTGCAAAATCAGATACACCCTAGATTATCCCAATGTAATGCTTTGGTTTTCTGTTTCTCTCTTCCTTAAAGCAGATTCTACACCTTCTTTAGGCAATTTACTGTATTGCCTAAACTATCTTTATGGTTAGAAGTATTTTCTTAATACATAACCTGAACCTCCAATGCTATAATGCAGGTGGTTTACTTCTGTTTGTCCTTCAAATTGATTATTGCTTAGACTAAATAATCACAGTTCATTGTCTTCCTTGTATACCTTTTTCTGTCTTAATGCTTCCCATTGCTCCTAGTCTGTGTTCATCCACATCCCGCTAAGAAGTAGAATAATAAAAAAAACAAACCCCACAAACCAGAACAAGTACAGCTTGTGAAAACTTAACCTCATTTATTCCAGAATATCTGGCTTTTTTTAATATTATTTCATTACTGATTTATGATATGCTTAGAATCAGACACTTGTTATCAGAAAAAAATAGATTTAAAGACTGGACTTCACAAACTGTCTGGAAAATGGCTCCTCCTTTATGTACTCAGAGTACTTGTCCTACATCTGATAGGGCCAACTTCTTTTCCTCTCCTTAGTCTGAGACAACTAGAATTTATTGACTACTGTTATAACCACATTACTCTAATTATCACTCTCTTCTCACTAACAATCCAGTTTGTATAAATAATTTTTTTCCAATAAAATTTTAATTAAGTCATTTCCCATCAGTAAGCTTAACACTAAGATTCTTCATCTCAAGGGATCTTTTAATATTACCAGAAAATCTATGCTGCTTCATCAGAAAAGGCTGAGGACCTTGCAAATTAGGACTCTCATCTGCCAGTTTGAATACTAGATCTAAAATATCCCCTGATTTAGACTGCAGAATCCAAAGAAATAGGATTCCGGAACAACAGGCGAATAAGAATAGTCAGAGAATCCGCCTAAAAAGATTTAAAACACAACTTATCAATTTTATGAGGATTCATTCATCTCAGGGTTGCTTATGGTAACAGCTACACAAAATGACCCAGAAGGTCCTTTCTTACCCTCTGTTTTCTTAATATTTTTTCACTTGGGTATTAAGGCACATGTACCTTAAGTCACTATTTGCTTATAGTGTGACTCTGTATTTATTACAGAGGAAGGTTTAACTTACAATAACTTATGAGCCACACCGTGGAGTTACTGAAGTAGTACAGTCAAGCACATCCTTCAGTAACTCCCTGGATAGGCACTTACATTCAAAGTGTGCTACCCTTATAACAAAACAAATATCTTTAAGCAGGAGCTATTGCAATGCTTCCTTGATCACACTGTGGTAAAAAGCATTAAAGAAATAAATTGCCAAAATAGTCTAAAGAACTTATTACTATCAAAACTGAAAGTGATTATGTCAATATGAGGAAAAAAGTGTTGCATCAAACTTGGCAGTTGCAGAATTTTACTTTTCAAGAAGTGTGACTAACATCACAGTCTTTATAGTATTTAAGTTTATACACATTACTTAGTATTTAAGTACAAACACTGCATGTTTTTCAAAACAGCTACCACACATTTTTCAAAAAGCAACACCTTGCTCTATTGATACACTCAATAAAATAAATGGGACAGAGTGAAGTAGCTTCCTGCAGAGATCCATTTCTTGCTATCAAGGCAAAGGAGATGACAGTGTAAGAAATTCCATGAAGTTGCTTGAAAGTAACTCCTCTTTTATATAACAGCCTGCTCAATAGAATACTCATATTTTAACTGAAAACTTCACGTTTCTTTTCTGCAGTCCAAAGGGATTAAAAATCATAACCTCCTTTTTTTTGAGGTGTGTTATAACCACAATGATCCAGGGACCTACCTAATCTCCTTGCAGATAGCTCAGCATGGCAAAAGACTTTGAGAAGTTATCAGTTATATTGGCAAATGGGAGAAGTCTCATAAAGGGGATAATTCCAAGGGAAATCTTAAAAACAAATTTACTGTATCATTTTGAGGGATGATAGTGTTTTCTCACATATCACAAACTTCCTACTGTGTTGCTAAACTCCTGATCACTGAAGGACAATGAAAACTATATTTGTCAATCAACAGTTCAGTTTCTGACTGACTTTTGTAACAGGGCAGTTTAAGAGACTGACTGGAGAAAGGAGTTTTAGAAAGTACAGTTTAGCATCACAATTCAGCCCTTTAAAAGCACAGCATCAGGGTTATCTCTGCCTTCAAATCTTTCTCAGTCTACAGCTCTGAGGATGCATGGTGGATACAGGGCAGCTACCTGCAGCTGTGTCCACACAGGAATCCTGGAGGGGAATTCTTCAGTCCAGGTTCTGTCCTCAAACCTGGGAGCAGAGGCCTACACGCTTCTAAGAAACAAGGAATGAACGAATCCCTGCAAATATTCTTTTATGGGTTAGAAGACACATAAGCAAAGTGGTGAAGCAGAGAAACCCATATAACCCATCCCAGTGCTAATGAAAAAGATATACAACCTTAACAGAAGAATCATGAGTCTGACTAGATTTGAGATCACCATCTACCTGATTATTACATGCAGCTCATGTGTAATTACAGCAATAATATAACAATGTAGGGACAGAAGGAAGTGGAAGAATTCAAATTCATGTTCTATGTCTCGTTGAGGAAGAACAGTAAGGGAGCATGTATGAACACACTTGTTCCAAGGTTCAGACCAAAAGGGAAAAAGAACTGCTAAGTGACTGCAAAGGATGGTTATGAAATTAAAAAAAAAAACACTGCCACTTTGGAACTTTGCTCCCAGACCACAAGAATCAAATAGGTGATGTATTTATGAAGAGTAAACTGGAGCACAAACCTCAGTGATAACTTAGGTTACTAACATCCTTTGTGAATGCAGCAGGAAACAGGCTGACAAAGGAGCTCCTGAAATGCTTTCATGACGAGAGTAATGAGGGTAGGGGCTGCTGCACATTTGCCTCTAATTAACGGAGAAGAAACAGCTAAGAATGTGAAGATTAAGTGGTAATGTAGTTGAGATTGGTCACAAAAGGACAGAATTCTCAGAAGTTGTATTAGAGGGAAAATAACTTGAACTAAAAGCAATGTATTTCAGGAAGGCAAGCTTCAGTAAAAGGACGCTTAGAGAAGATTTCCTGGGAGACTTGCCTAAGGTGAAAGAGGAATTATAATGAAATGGGAGCTCCTTAATGAACCAATTTACCCAAATGAGAAGAAAGGTTTCAGATAGATACTGAAGAATGCTTTTTTTTTCTTTTTAAGTTTCTCCTTTAGTCAAAAGGTCAACATAAATTGGTTCTCTGTTTTAATTGGTGCACCAGCGATAAAGGATTAAGATCCTGCAGAGAAAGGATGAATGCATTTACAAATACATTTATAAGTTAAGTATATTCAAGTCATCTGAGAAAATGAACTACAACCTGAGCTACCCAAAATCTGCAAGCCATAAGTGATTAGCTAAAATGTGTCTACAACAGCGACATAGCTAAGAGCAGTACAATGCAGCAATCCCTCACTTCCCCACTTATTCCATGTTGGCTCAGACTGTGGGGCAACGTTCTGCGTGTGAAGAGGATTCCTTTTAGATTAAATTAAATCAGTGGGTATGTTCAAAGTGCAGCAACAGAAAAGTCCCAATGTGTGATCTGCAGCACGAGCAAGTCGCACAGCAAGTACCAAGTGCACATGCACTGACAAAATGCTCTGAAACCACAGAGACTTCTTATATTCTTCTGCTTCTTGTGCCACTAAGGTTGGTCAGTAACCAGCTCACACAGACGTCCTTGGCTCCTAGCTAAGGAGCCTCCTCGCCTTGTTATACCAAGACCTCCTCTGGTTCAATATACTTTTTCTTCCTTCAACTGCTGCACCCCTTTTCAGTGCTTTTCTGCATTGCTTGTCTCACCTGCCTTTAAAAAAAAAAAATAATTATTATTCCCCTTTTCCATCTTTCCTTCCCAATCAACTTCTTTGGTCCCATAGAAGATTCAATATATTGCAGTCACAGTAACAGATCATGGTCAAGGGTCTTAGCTGTGCCCCCTTACACCTCCAAGTTCTGCATCTGCTACCAGTCATCCCCAGGACTTTGCACTTCCATGTGTCCAAATTCTGCGTATCCTCTCTCATTTACCCTACCTCTTCCTCATAGAAATGAAGAACTGTGAGGGTGGAAGTCATTACTTTCATGGTGTCCACTCTATCATTTGTCCCTGCCACAAGATTTGAGACACCTGTTCTTCCATTCTGAGCCTCTGTCTGGCCAATACCCAAATTTAGAGTTGGGAAGCAGCAGGCACTTTGTGGTACATGTAAGTGAACAAGAACAAAAATAAGACTTGCTTTCCTGAAAAAGGGCATGAGAACACTCACATGCTCCTGTTGTCTCCATTAAACGAATAAAAGGGTGCTCTGGCACTTGCTGAGGCAACATTGAGCCTACACACCCAAAAGCAAGAGTTTGTAGTGTAGCTGTCTTTTGGATGTCTTTGAGCAACATGTACGACAGGGATGTTTAGTCCAGGGGACCACAATAACCATAAAGTAAATAAATATGCATACCTGTAGTCTAGCTTTTGTATCCTTGGTACAAATTGCTTTTTTCTACTTATCCATTTATATTGCACCACATTAGTTTTTGCTCTATGGCTCACAATTACACAGCTTATGAGCACAAAGTATATGAGAGCCTGTAAAGGACAGATGACAGCAAACTGTAAAGGTGAAAATTAGAAAGGCAGAATTGTTATTTATCTTTCAAAAGGCAAAAACAGTTGCAGTAAAGATCAGCTTAACCTGAACTTTTTCAAAAATACCATGAGCTCTACATCAGAATAGATAATCAGAGACATTACTTGTAGGCAGCTGTAAGGTGCCTATGTTCTCAATGAGATGCAAAGCAATGAAAAAGCCAATACCAGGATAAGAATGAAACAATAGCAAATGCAAATAAGCATTAAATAATAATTTTAAAAAAAGACTTACAAGGAAGGGTTAAACTTGATGACATTCAGACTGGATAAAAGATATTAAGGAGGCACACAATAATAATCTTAAAAATATGAAAGCACTTTCTTCATGCCCACTGATAATTAAACAATAAACAGCAAACTTAAAATTAAGAAACTGAGAACTGGGTAGGTATTAGCAGAGCATTTTGACTCTAAGAATTGGACCAGAAAGATTTAGCATGTTTGTGCAATATCCATCTGTAAAGATTTTTTTTAAGAACCTTTTGAACATGACACGTCTCAAGAATGATGTAGTTTAAGCTATGTCGCAGCAGAGGGTGAAACAGGTGGCTTCTGGAATCTCTTCCTGTCATTCTCCCTATAATTATTTACAGATTCCCTTGCAGAAACTGTTAAACACAATATGTGTCTTCACAAAGTGCAGAACTGTATTTTTACCTCATCTTTGTTGAAGAAGTCCTTATACAAAATGCATTTAAAGCTCTTCTAAGCCCACTTTATAGCACTGCAAATATCAAAGCCACACCATTAAAGAAAAATCAAAAGACACAGTAGAATATATTTGAATTCATACTTTTTTATTTTTTGCAGAATATTTTCCCCCATGTTTATTTGGTGTATTTTTATTTTTTGCAGAATATTTTCCCCCATGTTTATTTGGTGTATTTTACTGAGTATATTTCTAGACAAATGGAAATAAGAACACTGTTTTCAAGTTATGTCTTACAGAAGTCAAAACGCAGCATATCTGCATATTTTCCCAGGCAGCTTTTAATGAAAAATATAAAATTAAAAATAATAAGAAAGAAGGAATATTTTAAGATATGAAGAATGAATTATGCCTGATTTTTTTATGATTGCCCTTTTAGCTGTTGTAGGCAACATAATTTGTCCTAATATTGTCCTTGATTCCAAACAGAATAATTAAATTTAACATATGATCTCCATTTCAACATTTATCGCCGACTTCATTAATCAGGAAAACATATGTCCACTTCGTTGGTTTAAGACCTATGCAAGTGTTTTGCCTTGACTGTTTCAGGATTAAGATAAAATTACTGTCTTCAGCAGCAGCAAACACTGACAAAGTTTTATTGGGTTCCAAGAAAACAAAGCACCTGTTCCTAACCTTAATAGTTAACATAATCCATATGTGTGGGGGGGTTTTGTGGCAGAAGTAGTAGAGAAATGCAACAAGCATAAGTTCCTATTGTGCAGCCAGTAAGGCAGTTTTGAGAATACCTACATAACATATATAATTCTTCTGCCTTGATTCAAAGGAAAAAATACTTCTTCAGTATAATATCCACAGACTCGGGTTGTTTCTTTTCATTTACAAGTGTCATGAAATTGCTGAATTTCGCAATTAGTAGCATTCTGCATGACCACCAGTAAGAGAGATTCATCTGAGATTTAATGGCCATGCTTTGGTAATGCAATTTTGACTGTGTTTTTCATAAGGAAGAAAGATCAAATATGAGAAAAACAAATAGAATAATTGATTAAAAATATTAAAGGAAGAGGTTCTTCGCTGTTAACTCCATCAATGTGTTTAAGAACAGAAGAAATTATAAATTTTCCCCAAACACAAATAAACAAGAATGGTATCTGATGTCCTATGAAGTCAATTGGAACCTTTATTTTGATTGTATTTATAGTTCTGAAGCTATTTCCATGTGTGTAGAGGATCAAAATTTTTGTTTTTCAGTGAAGATGAAAAAAATCCATTTGCTGGGACATGCAAGTTTTTGGACCGATACATTTGCAATGCATATGAAGGTACACTTGCATAATAGGTCATCAGGAAGATGTTGATTAAGAGGAAAAATTAGAAAAAGAGAGACAAAGAGAAAAAGTAAATTTCAGTACAGCCATTCTCTTTTGGAAACACTGCTTCCAAATTAAGTGCACTTAGAGAGAGTCAGTTTTTGAGGAAGGTTAAATAACTAGCAATAAACACTTTCACAAAATTAAGAGTCAGCAGAAAGCAGGGGAAAAAAATATGCCCTTCATCTGCATGCAAACACCATTCTGCCCTCACTGCATGTTACATGCTTTATACCAAAAACTCCATGTATGACTACAGCAAATGATTCACCTTTTTTCCAAAAGCAGAAAAGAATGTAGTGCAAATACAGAAATTTAAGATCTATACTGTTGTCTTGTAAGCAGTATAGACAATTTAATGGCTACTTCTACTTCCCTCTGCTGTCTTATTTTCCCTACCTTGTGTTTTGAAAAACAGTACCAGTGGTTTGAACCTTCACCAGTGATAAAATAACCCTTGCACACTATTATGACACAGTGAATATCATGAGATTCATTATTAAAGTAGTAAATATATTCTTATAGAACAAGTCTAACGTAAACTACAAGTTACGATCTTTTAACTGAAGTCCAATCTAGATCAAGAGATCACATTTTTTAAATCATCATTTTTATTTAAACTCTAAATATTAAAGTTTATTTCTAATCTAACTGTATCTTATTTGAAATTCATCTTGAAAACCGTATCCAACTAGGTCATCTTGGAACTCAGACACCTAACAACTGTAATTCCACATAAATCAGAACCAAGATGTTTATAACAGAAAAAATGCTGTTGGTGACATTACAACACTTTGGCTAACAGCCTAGATGTTCAAATAAATGGCCTCGTAATGGACAAAAGATGCTTCTGCAGAATGCTGGACAATTTCTGTACTACAATCACTTTCAAACAAGCTGTCTCTTCTGCCCTCAAATGTTTTCATGATCAAAAAGCAGCATTGATTGACTACCACTAATCTTTCAAAATGCTGAAGGAAAATCACACATAAAATTGCACAATTACCAGTCAATCTATTAATAAACTATAAACACAAATTATTTATTTATGCTTATACCTACATAGGCAGAACTTAATTCAATGCTGATACGGCATTTATAATACACATACACAGTGTTTTCCTTGATGCTAAGTGGTTTTCTACTCATTTCCTCAATTTTTATTTACATTAAATAGTTAAAAAAATCATTTTACTAATAGAGCATGTTAACTGCCTGAACATCAGTAAACTCACACTATATCTCAGGCAGCATTTTTAAAACTGTCTTTAAACTGATTTTATAACTTACAACAGTGATATTACAGCTGTACTGTTTTAAGATTTGTTGTTCCTCTTTCAGGTGCAAAGAACTTCAACTTCTGAAAGTTCTTATTTTTTTCTAGCTATTTAAGTTGGTCTCATTAAAAACAATACTCTTTCTTATAAAGCTGGTCATTTTTATAATTGATGGCAGTTTATACAATTGCACTTTTCACAACTGACAAAGTGAGAGGAGTGGGGTTATGGCTAAACCTGTTGTACATCAGCAGAAGACTCATCCATGTTATTTGGAGAGTAGTATCAGGTTACACAAAGGTTATTTCTGAAGAACTGTAAAACTGTATTTGTGATCTAAGTTTGGTCAGTGTAATTTAACTGAGCAACATTGCCCTATATCTATTGCTTTGTTCCTATGTAAGACAAAACCTCATGACTTAGTTCAGCAATTCAACAAAGATTATATTCCTCACTAATTCAGACTGAGTAACTTAACTGTAGTTATGGATCAGTTAGCCAGAATTTTTACTCTAGGCAAATCTCAGATACAACTGGTCGTCCAGGAAGTTTTAAGAGACATAAACACTTTTAAAGAAGAAAATTAACTTACGTTTTTAAGTACACACATATAGACTAAAAGTACAGATTGGCCAACACTTTTCTTCGTAGTTCCCTCATTCATTCCATTCTTGTTAAGTAGAACAGAACAGAATATTTCAGTTGGAAGGAACCTACAACAATCATCTGGTCCAACCATCTGACTATCCTCAGGGCTGATTAAAAGTTAAAGCATGTTATTAACAACATTGTCCAAATGCCTCTTAAACACTGACAGGCTTCGGGCATTGACCACCTCTCTAGGAAGCCTGTTCCAGTGTTTGACCACCCTCTTGGTAAAGAAATGTTTCCTAATGTCAAGTCTGAACTTCCCATGGCACAGTTTTGAACTATTCCCACACATCATATCGCCAGGGAGAAGAGATCAGCACCTCCCTCTCCACTTCCCCTCCTCAGTAAGCTCTAGAGAGCAATGAGGTCACCCTTCAGCCTTCTTTTCTCCAAACTAGACAAGTCCAAAGTCCTCAGCCACTCCTCATGGGACATTCCTTACAGCCCTTTCACCAGCTTTCCTGCCCTCCTCTGGATGCACCCGCTAAATTGTGGGGCCTAGAACTGCACACAGGGCTCATGGTGAGGTCACACCAATGCTGAATATAGAGGGATGGATAATCACCTCTTTTGACTGAGTGGTTGTACTGTGTTTATTGCACCCCAGGTTGTGGTTTGCCCTCTGGGCTGCCAGGGCATAATGCTGGCTCATGCTGAGCCTTCTGTTGATCAGCACCCCCAGATCCCTTCCTGCAGGGCTGCTCTCCAGCCACTCCTCTCCCAATTTATGTTTGTGCCCAGCATTACTCCATCCTCGGTGCAGAATCTGGCACTTAGACTTGTTAAGTTTCATCTCATTAATGATTACCCAAAGCTCCAACCTATCTAGATTCTACTATTAGCTGAGGCAAACTGTACTTGATACACACTTCATGCTTAGGCTTATAAAATGATCTTGAGTAGGCAAAAGACTGTATCTAGGAAAACCTCGGCAAGAGTTTTTTTTAACCCCCCAAGAGAACAATGTTTCTTTAGTTTGTGAGCTGGGTGTCCAGATCAACCTCTTTATAAGATGACTTTACTTGATGTCAGATGGAAATTAACTGTATAAACCTGAAGTTTTCCTATCTGAGTGAAGACAAGTCCATTCATAAACATGAGTTTCTACCTTCCTGTGATCATACATTCTCAAAACATACCAGGCAGTAATAGTGTCATTAAACACAGGAATCATTTTTATAGTGTTATGCATTTTTATTAGGAGGCTTCCTTGAATCTGTTTGATTATGGTCTTTTAACAGAAAACTTAAGTTAAACCTCAGAGAGCACACATTCAGTTGTGAGTAGTCTATCATTGCATGTACTGCAAAATTAAGATATTCACTGATGTGTTTGACGGTGGGCACATAATATATTTTTATCACCCCATTAAGATAGTGCCATAGTCAGACATAATGCAGCTGTCAATTAACAGCAAGAATTACTCAAACACAGGAAAGGGCACCAAACTTTCAAAGATGTCGCATATAACATTTGATCTGCCTGGTATGCATACATATCAACTAATCACATATACACCTGAAAACTAGGTCTACATAACAAGGAATTTTAAAAGTGTATCTTGGATTACAGAATATGTTTTCACGCAGTATCTGTAGTGATGCGTGTATCAATAAAGCAAGCAACACAGAATCGTTGCAGTTGGATGGCAACTTGGGTTTGCCTGCTCCAGCCACCCAGGGGCTTAGAGCAGCATCAGCCAGAGCAGCTTACTCAGAACAATGTCCAGCTGGACTTTGACTGCCTCCAAGGACGGGAACTCCACTACCTCCTTGGGCAACCTCTTTCAGTGCCAAATAAATCATACAGGAAAAAAGGGGGTTTAGGTGTGCTCTACGTAAGTTTAAAAGCTAAGGTATTTGTCTCAAATTTTTACATTAGAAAAACAATAAGAGAACAGAACATACTGTCAAGGACTCACACTCAAACATGGAATATATAGAACTAACATGAAGTACATACAAAGAAATGGAGAGGCTCCTACTACCTACAGTGAGGGAAATCTTGGGTCAGATGAAGGCACTGAGACTTCTGCCACCACTTTTACTAAAGTCATTATTTCAGCAGATATATGCAATATAATTTTCAGTATCTGAGCTTTAATATTCTAAGTTATAATTTTACAACAAAGTTGAATAAACGTGACAAAGGATGGGATCTAGCGCTTTGTCTTCCCCTCCTCCCCCCCAGTGACTATCAACCATATAATGACAACCTGGTCAAATGTGAAACTTATATCAAACTTGATATTGATATAGTAGAAGCCCAGAAGTTATCATAATTCTCACACAGAAATTGAGACTACAAAGTGCCTCAGTTGATTCCTTCACCAATTCAATATTACTTAGTTATCCTTACACCGAGCTTGCCTGAAACTTTATTTGAAGTTTTTCTCCCAGATAGGTATTGACTGTTGACATCACGATACCAAGAAATAATTTCTGTTGGTAATATCTTCCACTGCATCATGCACTCTTCTAAACATATCCATGCAAAGATGGTAGACAGTATATTACTGGTCTGATAAACACTATACACAGACCTAAAAGCATCCTAACCCTACATTCCTAACCCTGTCTTTATAAATCAAGAGTCTGCAAACATTCAGAACCATGTTAGTCACCATCTTCAGCAGAAACAACTTACATAGTAATGAAAGAAGGACAAGTAAAACTTACTGTTAACCCCAAATCTCACAAAGAATTCTATCTCCAAGCTCCTGATTTTCAATACCATAAAGACCTTAAAGAACTCGGGTATACTAAGAACTTAGGATGTTTTAGAAACGCAAATCCCATTCTCCATTTCCAGAATGTAATTTTAGATTTTAATTGCATTTTTTCATTAGCTAGTCTTATAAGTGTATCTCTGACAAACAGTCACAGAATGCCAAGTATCTGCACCATAATACAGCACCCACTCTACAAAGAGTTACCTTGTTATCTAAGAATCCATAGTATATTTCAAGAAGGTATTTAACAATTATGTGATGCATTAATGGTGCCACTGAACCATATTAGAAAGAGAAGAAAAAATTCACTAGCCACCAAAATAAATATTAACATGTATCAAACAGAAGACTACACCTAAAACAAGCAACAAACTACCAGAATCTTGACTGTTCTTTTGCCTTTTAATCTCTAACATGCTGTTTTACCACATTTCTCATAAAAATCTGATATCATCTTATCTTTACAGATTCTGAGACAAAATATATGCATTATCATTCTGATATTAGAGGCTATGTTTACATGTGTAAAAAATTAGATCAAAGAAAGAGTAATAAAAAACAATGTCAATAGGTGTATAATACATGTCAAATATTTTTTTCTTCTACACTGCTATATCATACAGCTTCCAGTTTTAAATAACTAAAAATTGTTGGTAGGTCCACCTGTTTTATTTTTCCGCTTGGCACAGGCTAAATTTATCACATAGGTCTGAAATAGATTATATGTTGTTTTATCAGATTAATTTAATTGTGCATTGGCATCAGTATGTGCCAAAATTATTGGCTTTTTAATGACAGTACATACTAATGATTAACTAGAAATACTGGGGAGAGGTGAAGGCATAGCTTTAGAAATTATTAATATGGCAAATTTTTAAATATTACTGTACACAAAACTGACACACACACACAGAATGAAACTAGCTTTGTCTCCCTTTTCCTTCTATCCTGACCAAAAAAAACAGTAAATTATACAAATAATATTCACTTATATTTTATCAACTCTGTAAGTACTCTGCATAACCCCATTGTTCACAAAATATATTTCACTGAAAATGAGACCAAAAAACCATTAAAAAAGAAAGTAAATACCACATCATTATTATATGTACAAACATAAAAGACACACAAAACAATTTTCATCCCAATCCAAGTTTTTAACTGGGGAAACTTTGCTAAATTCTAGCTGCGAAGCAGGACAGAAGCACATTGCATTCCCTTGCACACACCCCTATTTCAGAACACCAAAGAATGAGTAAAAAAAGAATTAAAAAAAAATAGTAAAAATATTTTATTGTATCGTGTTTTTAAAACATTGCATTTAAAAAAAAAAAAAGGAAGTCCTTAAGTCATCTGTAAGTTAAAAAAAATAATTTTATTTAAAATTAATTGAGATAAAACCATTTAGGGGGAACAAAATATGATATTTTTAATGATACTTAGAGCAATGGCATTAAATGGAGTTTTTCCCAAACCTCTGACAATGCCTAAAATCAGTAATATATATTTTAGTTACAGACAAATATTTAATGTCATGCAGTCATGATATTTAGTTCCACCAATTGAAATACATTATTTCTCCATAGCCCTATAATAGATGCGAGTACAAAATGTCTGATATAAAAAAAACCCATAACTCCTTAGATCCTAAATACAAGTATAAAAGATGGATCTTGACATGTTAAGTCTCTATTTCCTACCTTTATTTACCTCTGTATGATTCTCTGATGCTAGTGCACGTCCCCTCAATCCTGTTGTTTCATTCCTGTAACTCTCTTTCCATTAAGCTGTAATTTAGGAGACCCCTTGCTTGTTACTTATTACTGCATAGATGTTCTGCTTTTCATTCTTCATTCTTATGTAGCAATGACCTTGCCATAGATTAAACTTACTGGGTTTCAAAAACTCTGAGTGTATTAATTTTGGCTGTATTCAAGGCCTCGTATATGTAAGGGTCTCCTTAAGGCTTTGTATTCATGCTTCTCCTTACTATTTTTTCGAGATAAGCAACAGGTGGGGATTTTGTTGTGAAACAGCCTTTCTTTCTACCTGTACCAGAAATAAGACTCATTATGTCCTTTTCAAAAATAATAATTAAAAACCCCTACACATTCCACAGCAGCTCTTTGTTAACTCCATCATAACATTTTCTTCTATATTATTGCATGTTTTGAAAATTTTATTAGAGGTAGATTATTTTTGATTGATGTTTAATAACAGCTTAAAATACAGAGCATACTACAACAATTAACATGAATATTGAGCTATATTCATTTTCCAGTCTCCCTAAGAAAACACTCAGTCACTTTATGCAGACAAAAAGAGCAGAAAATAATTTCAGTGTGACTAATAATACTTCTGAGTCACACATGCTTGAAGAAATTCAACACCCTGCATGTAAAAAGTCCCCACAAACTATGGAGTCAGCAAGAGACTTCTGTATGAAAATGCGTATATATGCAGAGAATGACAAACAGCACTTTAGAAAAGGCTTTTGAGACCACCTCCTGCCATGCACTCCTGTGGAACCTGAAGAAGTGTGAACTGCAAGAACAAACTGCTAGTTAGGTAGAAAAAGACAGGGCCACTAGATACATCGGGCAGTAGTCAAGGGTTTGCTACACAGATGGTAGCCAGCTCCAAGCAGTGTGTCCCAGGTGTCAATAAGTTAAGTCAACTGGATCCCTCTGGGGCAAGGGAGCAGAACAGAGCTGGCAGATCTTTAAGGACACTTTCTATAGAGCACAAGAGGTCTCAACCCCCAAGTGTAAGAAATCAGGAAAGGATGTCAAAAGATGGTATGGATAAGACAAGACTTGCTGGTCAAACTAAAGGGCAAGAAGGAAATGCTCAGGCAATAGAAGCAGGGACAGGTATCCTGGAGAGTACAGGGACAGTGCCCAGTTGTGTAGGGATGGGGTCAACAGGGCCAAGGCACAGCTGGAGCTGACCTTGACAAGGAATGCAAAGAATAAGAAAGGCTTCTATGGGTATGTCACCCAGAAAAGGAAGGTCAAAGAAAGCATACCCCCACATGAGCAAGACAAGGAAACTGGTAACAACAGATGAGAAGGCTCAACAAGATTTTTTGCCTCAGTCTTTACTGGAATCTCTCTTCCCACACCTCTTGAGGGGATGGACCTCAAGGCAGGGACTGAGAGAGCAAAGTTCCTCCCACTGTAAGATCAGGTTCCATACTATCTGAGTAACCTGAACATACCTGCCTATGGGACCTGATGGACCATCAGAGTCCTGAGGGAATTGGCTGATTTAGTTGCCAAGCCACTCTCCATGATATCTGAAAAGTCATGGCATTCAGATGAAGTCATCAGTGACTGGAAAAAGGGAAACTTTGCACCCATTTTTAAAAGGGGTGAAAGGAGGACCCTGGGAACTACCAACCTGTCAGCCTCACCTCTGTGCCTGGGAAGATCATGGAACAGATCCTCCTAGAAGCTATGCTAAGGCACATGGAGGACAGGGAAGTGATTCAAGACAGTCAGCATGGCTTCACCAAGAGCAAATGTTGCCCAACCAACCTAGGGACCTTCTATGATGGAGTGACTATCAGTGGACAAGGGAAGAGCTAGGGATGTAATCTATCGGGACTCCTGTAATGTCTTTGACACTGTCCCCTGCAACATCCTTCTCTCTGAATTGGATAGATAAGGAATTGATGTATGGACTATTTGGTGGATAAGGAATTGGCTGGACGGCCACATCCAGAGGGTAGCAGTCAATGGCTCAATGTCTGGATGGAGATCAGTGATGAGTGGTGTCCTTCAGGAGTCCATATTCAGACAAATACTGTTTAGTATCTTCATCAATGACACAGGCAGTGGGATCAAGTGCACCCTCAACAAATTTGCAGATGCCACCAAGCTGAATGGTGTGATTGACACAACCGAGGGAAGGGATGCCATCCAGAGGGACCTGGACAAGCATGAGAAGTGGGACTACGTGAACCTCATGAAGTCCAACAAGGCCAATTGCCAGGTCCTACACCTTGGTTGGGGCAACCCCTAGTATCAACAAAGGCTGGGGTATGAAGCGATTGAGAGCACCCCTGCGGAGAAGGACTTGGGGGTGTTGGTTGATGAGAAGCTGAACGTGACCCGGCAGTGTGCACTCACAGCCCAGAAAGCCAACTGTGTCCTGGGCTGCATCAAAAGAAACATGACCAGCAGGTTGAAGGAGCTGATTTTCTCCCTCTGCTCCGCTCCCGTGAGACCCTACCTGGAGTACTGCGTCCAGGTCTGGAGTCCTCAGCACAGGAAGGACATGGACCTGTTGGAGCAGGTCCAGAGGAGGGCCACAAAGATGATTAGAGGGATGAAACACCTCGCCTATGAGACAAGGCTGAGAGAGTTGGGGTTGTTTAGCCTAGAGAAGAGAAGGCTCCAGGGATAGCTTATTGCAGCCTTTGAATACTTAAATAGGACTTATAAGAAAGATGGATCAGACGTTTTAGTAGGGCCTGTAGAAAAAGGACAAGAGGTAATGGTTTTAAACTAAAAGAGGGTAGATTCAGACTAGATATCAGGGAGAATTTTTTTACAATGAGGGTGGTGAAACACTGGAACAGTTGCCCAGAGAGGTGGCAGATGCCCCATCCCTGTAAACATTCAAGGTCAGGCTGGACAGGGCTCTGAGCAACCTGATCTAGTGGAAGATGTCCCTGCTCATTGCAGGGGTGTTGGATTAAATGGCCTTTAAAAAGGTCCCTTCCAACCCAAACCATCCTGTAATAAGTCCTACTCTATTCAAAATTTTGTTCAAGACCTGGCTGAGGAGTCAGAACACACACAGAGCAAATCTGCAAACGAATATGGAACATGGCAGAAAGATAAAACACAGATACAAGTAGAGCAGAAAATGAGTGCCACAAATAGCTGTCTTATATGAAAATGAAAAAAGAAAGAACAAAATTGAAATTAAAACCTGAAAAAGAAAGTCTATATACATAACTAAATTGTAGAACTCCATGTAACCATTCGACATTAAGTCCTTGTGATTCAAAATATAAGCCCATCATGTAGTAGAAACTTGCAGGGATTAAAAAAAGACAGTTAGGATTCCAGTAACAAGCATTCACTAACAGGCTATCTGAAGTACTTCCTGAGACCAGTGCTAACCACTGGCACTATGTAAGACAAGGCAGTTCACAGGCATACCTGGAGAAGGCTTTGGATAGTGGAAAGGCTCACACACACAAAAGACAGGTTTGAAGCAGCTTCTACCTTTTAAAATGCTGACAACACTGATGCACCTATGTGATGAGACCCTGGAGTTTGATCTTTCATTTTTTCCATAATAATAAATCAAGTGATGATACAACTTATTCTATTATGCCTTTTGAAGTCCAGCTGTTAGAATTATGTCCTTTTAGCTCCAAAACAATAGATTATTACTGCCAAGTGCTATTTATCATTTCAAATGTTAAATTCTTAGTAGTATTAATTATTTACAGGGCAAAGCCAACTCAACTCTTAAAATGTAAAATAAGGATACAGAGTCTCCTTTGATGTATATCCTTTGAAATTTCGAAGCTACATACATTCCAAACCATGAGAGATAGAAACTGCAAAAAATGAAAAACAGCATGACTGGTACATTAGGCCAGGTGTCAGCTTAAAGTTCAAATAACTCTAGAGGATGTTCCCCTCTTTAAACAAGCAGAAGTACAATCAGGCAAAAAAAAAAATTCTATCTAGTAATTAACATTTAGCTTTAACAGCAATTATAATCTAGAATATCATATTTTTTTAAACGTGAAATCCTAAGGAAAAAAAAGAAGCCAAATTTATTCCAAGACTTTTAAAATTATTATCTTATATTTATATACCTTATAAATTATTGAATCATACTTCTGTAAGTATACGTGATCATGGTTTTTTTTTTAAATTAACTTGTAAATACCTTTTTATTTCTCGATTAGAAATAACTACAGAGTCAAAAATATGCTAACAGACTGAAACAGGGGGAAATAAATGCACCCAAGCATCCTACAAGAGCAAAGAGTAGCACTGCATAATGTACCCCAGCATGTTTCACGAGAAGGGTGGTGGAATCAGGAAATAAATTGATTGTGAACTATCTTTACAGAAAAATAATGTTATTTCAGAGCTTTGATTGGAAAAGAGTAGTGCAGGGCTCCAGTCATACATCATGATGGCTGTCCCTTTATATAACGTGTCTAATTTTCAGTATTAGGCATTTTAAGGAGTCATAGTATTGAAAGCATGTACTTAGATTATCTCACTTAACAGACAACAACAATGTAAGGAGTTTGTAGCTATGATTTCAGCTAAGAGTGGCATCAGCAGTTGGGATTTGGAGAAATTTACCCCTTTATACCTGAAGCCAAGGGTTAAAATTTTCCCAGACCGAAACTACAGCTTTTTTTATAGTGCCATGTTTATAAGAAAATTGAGGCAATAAAAAACAATTAAAGACAATAAAGTTTTTCATAACAAAGGATTTCAACACAGTCTTGAGAGCTCAGGGAATTCAAATTGCTAATTTCCTCAACAAAAAAAGCAAAACTTTCAGGGATGCCATAGACAGTATATTTACAGT
This sequence comes from Pterocles gutturalis, assembly GCF_000699245.1. Taxonomy (NCBI): domain Eukaryota; kingdom Metazoa; phylum Chordata; class Aves; order Pterocliformes; family Pteroclidae; genus Pterocles; species Pterocles gutturalis. Next base: position 21,100 of record NW_010136143.1, on the reverse strand, counting down.
ATTAAGTAGTTTTTTTCCTTGTCAAAAAGAACTCACACCAGCCTTGTGTAAAGATCTCTAATAAATTAACTTTCTCAATGAGATGGAAAGTTATCTCAGAGCCTTCAACAAGTGAGTTGGTACATCTAAGTGTCCCCCTTAATATAAGAGATACATTTAGCTCAGTATTTCATTTTAATAATAATTTTCAAACCACACATACACAGTTGTGCCTTAAAGTTCTTTTCAGCTTATTTTTTATCTTTTGGGAGTAAAAATACAAGAAATGGGTTTTGTCCCTAGCTAAATAACTTTAATTTAAGGTAGGTTTGGTTTTGGGGGTTGGTTTGTTGAATGTTTCAACATGGTATTTCTATGAATGTTTGATCTATATCATATTATAATGTACTGTTAGCAATTTGTCATCCTCAATAATTTTCACACATCCAATGTTTATGTTGTGACCTATGTGCAGCTATTACCTTTCAATAATAATCTCTGGCATCAACTCCAGGTCACCAATAAAAATATTGATTAAGAAATCACCTGAGATATTGTGACATCCACTTATGCCCTAAGACTGACAAGGCAGTTTCTAAACTTGTAAATACATCTCTTATTATTTCATTTTATATTGGATAAGAAAGGGTAATATAAAATTACGTCAAAACTTTAAAATGCCTTGATCACCACTACTACTTTATCAAACAGTCTCTGATCTAATTGATAAAGGCTGTAAAATGGATGCATGTGTAGGCAAAATTGTCTTAAGTATTAATTCCAATACAGACACAATATTCTTAGAACCTATGTTCAGAAGGTAGCTTAGGTCTGTGGATGAAGCAAAGAGGCAACAAAAAGCTTTTTAGAGTATTATTCTGCAAAAATGTAAGTGTCCAGGCATGTAGAGGTAGAGCCCAAGCATTTACATAATCTCTGTTATGAATGTTACATTCCTGGCCAGAGAATAACTGCAGTAATGCCTTCGTCAGGTTTCTTTTGGGTTTTCCTTACATTTCCAGACCTACCATGAATGCAGAGATCCTGTACGTGACTGAGTGCAGAGATAATTAGGGTGATTCAAACAAGAGAGGAGAATGTCAACTCTCTAACATGTCTGATTATGTGCACAGCATAACTCTAACTCAAAATAAAAGTCTCTCTTTCTGTACTGAAGGTACCTTAAGAGACTAACACTGTCTTCTCCAAAGGAAAAAAAAAAAAAAGTTGAATTATATTTGCTAAAATTTTCTTTACAGGAAAAATTTGAGATAAAAAGGATTTTTATTTAAAGATTTTGCAATGTTCTTCCAGTGTTTTGAGAAAATGATACAGTGTAAAACACTAGATTAATTATTTTTTTTGAGCTGGAAAGGAATTACATTATGTTCTGGTGGTATTGTATCACTGTAACTTGCTTGAAGCATGGAAAACATGAACACTGATCTCTTATACTAGTTTGTAAAGTTTTGGTTTTTTATGTTAAATGTCTCTCTTAATTCATAACAAAACAAAGAAGCAAAAACTCCAGATAAAAGTATGATATACATACACATAAATGCAATAAATTTATATATATTATATATATACACATACACACACATAGAAAAAAAAATGGATGGAAACTAGGCATCCCTGCCTATTGGAAATGTGACATTTTGGAATGGTCTCTTTTATGAAAAAAATTTAAGAGCTTTTAAAAGTCCCTCTCTACATTTTTGGCACTTATTATAAGTGTTAGTATTACCTTCTCATACCAAGGACTAAAGTTAAAGATCACATCAGTCTCATATATCTGATATTTCTGCAGGTGAAGGGCTTATCAGTAATGTGTGATATGAGATACCCTGGAAGGTAGACTGCCATTCTGACATTATCTTACACCCAAATAGATAAAAATAATGTATCATAACAGCTAAACTAAAGACAAACTCTGTGTGGTCCAGTGATCTCCAATACTTCCAGCTGAATAGCCCATACAGCTTTTTACAAGTACAGAGAAAGGCTGTACACAAGGACCCTTCTGCTCACATCACAGGGCTACTGCATATAGACAGTACAGTAGATCCAAAAAGAAGGGAAGATCCAGTTCTTCCCTTGGATGGGCAGAGAGGTGCGAGTTGTAGAAATTGCTTGGACACTATTTTCTGGCAATCCCCAGAAAATGTATACCTTACGAGCAGACTAATGTGACCAGAGTAATTTGTTCAGCTCACCACTTCCTTTTGAAACGCTCATGAAGAAGGTGGTCACTAGCAGGCATTACAGGCTGGATGTATTGGTCTGATCAACTCTTAATATGTCAGAGTCAAAAAGCTTCGATCAGAAAAATTAAAACAAACCCACACACAACCCAAAAGCTAGAAACATTTCTGAATAATAACATCAAAACTGACACATTCAGTTATGGGTGCCAGAGGGTTTTGTTTAAAAATATAGATTTATCAAAACAAAGTAAAAAACAACCCCAAAACCGTCAAAAAATTCTGAAACTGATCAAAAAAAAAAAAAATCCAATCCAAAATGATGGGATTAACATTATAACTTTCTTATAAAATATTTCAAGAACTCAAGAACTGCTGTATTGAGTCAGACCCCTGTCCTGCCAGCTGTCAGCAGGATTTGATTAGGACAAGAATAAAATAGGACCAGTACAGAATGATATTTTTCTGGCTCTAAAGGCTCTGAGGTGAGACCTTGATCACTCTATTTAATGCTCTCTGATGGATATATCTTCTTTTAGTTGGTCTAAGCTTTCTTTAATCATTTGCCCAGCTGTGATCTTCACAGTTCAAATGTGCTTAAAAGTAATTTGAAGTAATGTGTTTAATGTTTCCACTCCTAATTGTATAGCTCTTTATCTTTTCTTCCATGTTTGAGATCCATTCTTCATAAGGAAGATATTCCATACTATGATCCATTTCTCTAAGATTTTATTCTTAATATGTAATGAGAAGACCTTCATGGCACCTTTGCAGTAGGAATTTAGCTACATATGGATGGAGCAGTATAATAGCATTCTCCAGGTTTTGAGGACTTTCCTGATAAATTCCAAAGACATTTTTTCATAGCTGACTAGGTACTGGCCTCAAGTTTTTGGAAGTTCTAAATATGTATCTTTTTATAAATGTAAATAGTATACTTGAAGAATACTACCTCCACCAAAATAACAGCGAATAGAAAACAACAGACCTTCCATTATAGAAGAAAACTGTCTTGTTTTCGTTCTTAGCAAGAATATCTTTACTCAGATAATGGAAGTAGTGTCTGATGACTTTATGAATTACTGTTAATTTCCACAGTTAGACAATGCAAAACTTTAGGACACATAAAAATGTTTTTTGATCTTTTGTATCTTCTTCACACAATAAAGAAATGTTTAAAGCTCTGAGGACTTAAATACCCTCCTAAGTTTTTCACATGTGCGGAGCTTGGGAATATTTTTTCTTCTATCTCATGTTGAAAAGTTCAGCAAAGTAACTTTCTCACACATGAATGCAGTGTTTATTTTTCAAATGTAAGAGGCCATGACACTGGGGACACTTCATAAAAACAGAAAAGAAGTTAAATTAGTCAAGGAATTAAAATAAATGCCACCTCAATTATAAAACAATTATAATTTTATAATTGATTACAATTATAAAACAAATTAATCTTACTCTGCTCAAATTTCTCATTAAAAATAACTTATTAAATATAATTAAAAGCCACACTTTCCTTAGCAGTGAACAGATATTGGCAAACTACAGCTAAACTGTTTTTGCAGAGAGTGAAAAGAATGATACTCCTATTTAGTTAAGTATTTCAAAGGGAAAATATTTGCTATTGCTGAGTTCACCTGATAATCTTCAGGAAAGTACTAGTCACTGTGACATGGAAAGAGCTAGGAAAATAATCCCAATCCTTAGCTTTTTCATAATTAATCTTTAAAAAATTACATTTTGCAGCCATTCCAAAATTCAGAGGTAGTTAATTACCCAGGACACGAAGAGGGGGAGAAGAAAAAAGACACTGAGAAGCAAATGCATGTCAATACCGAACCTTTTATTTTTACAGTAGCCTTATATAATGCTACATTAACACTGATGAAACTTGTAGACAGGTAGTAGAGAAACCTAGTGCATTAAAAAAGTATGGTGTACTTTGTTTTAACATTCTCGATCTAAATGAAGGATGATAGTGGAATATACCTAAGGGTGTCTGCAAATTTTTAGAAAAAAAAATGCTGAAGTTATCTATATTTCTTCAGAAGAGCAGCTGCCTATTAGTTTTTATGGATCATCTGCAATGCCCCTTCCGGGACAAACAGATCCAGTACTACCCAACACGCAGAGGCCTCAAGGACAGACAGCATCACAGTTCAGCATAAACTTTCCTAACACAATCCTTCAAGGCCTGGGAAAATCAAGTTCTCACAGAAAATATGTAAGTTGGAGCATCACAAAAGTTACTGTAAGTATTTTGCTTTGCATGCAAATAAGTTTTCATCATTACAGTCTCATAATATATGCTATATCTAAACACCACTCCTTTGCTGGGACATTTTCAGCCTGTCTCCCACTGTAACAAGCTTTACACTCCCTCTATGTAACACACTCACCCACTTCCAATGAGCATCAACTGCTGCGCTGCAAAGACCAGTGAAAGCTTGAAAAGTATTGCCACAGAACAAACAACTTCACATGTATTTCACTGTGAACTTACCATCGGCTTTCTCTTTGTTTGGGTGGTTTTTTCCCCCCTTCCAATATTTAAACATTGCTGAGAAAGAACCGCTGGAACATTAAGTACTAGTGACAAGCAAAATGTTTGAGAAGCGAATATTCCATGTGCGAATATTCCATCCGAGAGGAGGCACTTACATTCTGCAAACAACCCCTAAGCCCTGTGTCCAAGACAGAAGTTGAGGTTACTCAGAAGTTTGGTGTAAGGGTCTGATCAGAGGAAATGCACAAATTCCTTTTTTTTCAGGAGAACTGTGGACTGTATATGCATGTATATTAAAAAATGAAAGGAAGTGCGACTTTGACAAGTGGTTGTATACTACTGAGTGACGGCAATACTTAAAATAGGTTTCTTCTGCCTTCTCATTATTTAAAATGGAATTTTGTTGTTTAGCCTACTTATTATTATTTCTGAGTTTCAATAGATAGAGGAAATTATCTAAAAAAAAAAAAATAATCAGCTGACTGCCACTTAATATCCTCAAACCCCTGCATGTCACAGTTAGAGACAAGTCAGTCAGACATAGTGACTGCTACCTTTGCCTTACCTTGGTTTCTTTCTCATCAAACACAACACCAAGGAAACAACTTCAGCTTTGACCAAATGATGCTTAGCAAGTATTTTCACATTACCTTCATAGAAAACAAAGAAATAACACCCAAATAGGAGAATAATTTGTCTAACCACCAGAGTGGTTAGGATGGCAAAAAGTGAAACATCAGACAAACAGATAATGGGACTTTCTGAGCTATAGGAGATACTATTCTGTTTAATGATCCTTGACAGAATTTTGTTCTTTGAATTTCTTGTAGTTTTTTCAAACATACCCGAGTTACTATAAAGAAAGAAACAAAACCAAACAAAACCAACCCCCAAAAAACCCAACCAGCAAACCAAAACCTGTACAAGATATCTGTCTACATTGTCAGCTAAAATGCACTACACTCCATATTAGAGTTTATACAATGCATAGGCAGTTCTTGGCTTGGGAATTGTGAAGTTCATCCCCACCAGAGTGTTATAACTCAGGAAAACATTCCTGGCGGTGTGCTCTCTATTACACTGTGACCCCTAATGCAACTAAGGATTAGCCTAATCCCTGTAAAATAATAACTGATGACACAGGACAGTAAGGAGATTAAATTATGCAGAAATCATTAAATAAAAGAAAAACTTTTTAAAAACTAGCATCCAGCTCGTGGCTTTATGAAAATATTTTTCTTTCAAACACAAAGTAGATAGTACCGTTTCATCATCCTTATGGAATATGAACAGACCAATTTATTTTTGCTCTTCAGGGTATCTGTCTCTTCTGTGTAGAGCTAAAAGGAGCCACTGCAGTTAAACTACACATTCCACATAAACTATCATTGTATTAGTTTTTGCTGTTCTTACCAGAGTTGTTATCTCTATTTCCCCAAGCAAATTTTTAGTATTTGTACCTTTAAAAATAAATATATTTGTCCTTAAGTACCCATTAAAATACTTTGAGTAATAGTCTCAGTATTCTGAGAGTAGAAGAATATATGTCTAATATATGACTGTTAAAAACAGGTTATTTGCATAAATGCTTCAAAACTAATTTTACTTCTTCCATGACTACAGTAATATACTACATTTGATTTATTACTTGTATTAAAACAGTGTCTAACATTTTACCCGATAAAAATCCAACTGTGCTTAGTGTTGTACAAAGAGAAAATAAAAACAACTGCTATCTAGAACATAAAGCTAATAAATCATAGGCATTGAATAATGAATGTAACTGCAAGAAACACGTAATGGAAAAACACAGAAGCATTAGTAAGAACCTAAATGTACATATACAGAACAATTATTCATACATAGATGTTTTAAATACATTAAATATTAAAATAAATAAATCTAATTACTAAGCACACTGTAACAACAATCCCTGAAGTTCCTATGCTATTTGGCATCAGCCAGTTTTCTTCTACACACTGTAACAGAAAGCAGGCTCTGTCACAGGCTAAGGGCTTTATGACTGGACTGCAGGACAGCGCTCTTGCAGGAAGAGAACCCTGGGGAGGGGGTGAGTATACCTAGACTGCTGTTAGCCATGCTGACTAACTAGCAGTTATTCATACACAATTTCAGGTATAAGTGTGATAATGTTTCCAATAAACTCCTAAATAAATCACCTGAAAACTAATGTCACTGCTACTGAAATCAAGTTACCACTATTTCTAGGTTCACAGCCAGGCACAGTAACTGGAAGCAAGGTGATAACCTGATATCACTTATACAGGAAGGATGACTTACGCAGGAATTTTTTTTAATAAGGGTTTTCACAAGTTTTCTTAACAAATAAAAAAAAAAAAAAAAAAGGTGGGACACGTGGGACACCAGGACACAGCAGTTGATCAGGAAGACATTTCAATGGATATAAAGTTTCTTGGTAGAGTCACAGCACATGTATCTCCAATGTTTGAGAAATTATGTGTGGCCTAATTCAGCATCTTACATGTGTCTTAGGTGCTATAAATAACGAATTTCAGAAAATGCCAGAATGGTGGGGAAATGTAAAGGAATTAACAAAAGCCATATAGAAACAGAGCACAATTTAAAGGAATGCCAGAAATCTTTGGATAAAGAGGGAAACAGATGAGACAGAAATGCTGATTTTGCAGTCTTTCTTCTACCCCTTCTTGCAGCCAGCATAACTATTATCTCTCTTTGGGAGAAAATCTACACACACTTCACTTGCAGTGCATAAGTATACGTAGGTCTATAAAGTTCACACTTAATACAGCTGGAAAAGGTGCATGGGAAGGGAAGGAAAAATAGAATTATTGCTGCCATTGTAATTCAGAGCCAACATAGCTTCTTCAGGACAGTTAGGGCTTTTCTCTCAACTATTTTACTGTGTTCAGTTTTGGGCCCCTCACCACAAGAAGGACATTGAGGTGCTGGAGCAGGTCCAGAGAAGGGCAACAAAGCTGGTGAAGGGTCTGGAGCACAGGTCTTATGAGGAGCAGCTGAGGGAGCTGGGGTTGTTTAGCCTAGAGAAGAGGAGGCTGAGAGGAGACCTTATCACTCTCTACAACTACCTGAAAGGAGGTTGTAGTGAGGTGGGTGCTGGCCTCTTCTCTAAAGTAAGAAGTGATAGGACAAGAGGAAATGGCCTTGATTTGCGCCAGAGGAGGTTTAGGCTAGGTATTAGAAAAAAAATTCTTCACTGAAAGAGTGATCAGGCATTGGAACAGGCTTCCCAGGGAACTGGTGGAGTCACCATCCCTGGAGGTGTTCAGGAAACGTGTAGATGTGGTGCGTAGGGACATGGTTTAGTGGGTTAGATGGTGTTGGTTTCACAGTCGGACTTGATGATCCTTGAGGTCTTTTCCAACCTTAATGATGCTCTGATTCTATTTTGCTCACCGGAAGTCCCTCCTGTATTAAGTTGTATACTTTTTTTTTTTTTTTAACCTCTACATACTTGCCCTCACAGAAGTGCATTGCCTTCTTAGATGATCAATTATAGTTTACACAGATTACTGTAGGCTACAATTCCAGTCACTCATACATCTGTACCTCCATCCATTATTCCTGCTACCTGTGAAGGGACAATTATTAACTTTAGACCATTTATTAAGCTTTTTCCTATTCCATCCACTTCCTTTAACATGTATCACCCTCAAACACTTCTCCTCATGCATCTAAACTCCACAGCAAAGTACAGTCATCTGAAACATTACTTTGACTTTCTCAGCGACTCAGACACTTGATAATTAGCAAAGTCTGTACCAAGATTGATCACCTGGAGTCTAATTAAATACTCAGTGCAAATATTTCCTGATTATTCAATTGTATTATGCCAAACTAACGCCAAGCCCATACATCTACACTTCACTTGAGCAATTTGTACCAGCAGTCCTCTCTTTTATAGCTTAGGTTCATCCCAGCTTCACTTTACAAAATTTGTTATTATAAGATAACTATTTTTCATAATTCTGATACTTTGAATATTCAAATGCAATCCTTTTGCAGAATAAATTAACAAATAAGGGAGAACAATAGTTGCACATGAGAATACACTCTCCTCCAAAAATCACTGAGACTTAGGAGGCTCACTAGCAGACTTCCCTCTTATTCAGAGGGTCACCAATCTGTCACCCCTCAGCTACTTGCAAAACACAGACTAGTGCATAAATTAATACTCCACATAATTTAATTCAGATAAAGAAAATAAACCCACACTGGTTTTTCTATCCCTTTACAACATTGCTGTCCATAGAGGCCATGAAGCCACAAAAGTACCACTAAATCCAAAATTCAAGAATTTAACTTTCCTCTTCTTGTTCCAAAAAGCCTAGTAAAAGCCGATTTCTTCTTCAGAAAGTCATAAAACTTGAAATTCAGAGATACTGCCCTAATAAACTGTCCATATCAAATTGGCAGATACAATGCTTTGAAAACTGAAGTGGTACTGTAGAGAATAAAGGACCTAAAACCAAGAAGAAAAAGAAAGGCTAGAAAGCTCTTGGTTGCATTATTTTTTCATCCAAGTGCTCAACTACAAGGAAATTTTAGATTCACACAAGGTAAGCAAGACCAAAATAAAGGCTGAAAAGAAAAATCTATACCACCTAAAACAATAATAATATACCCCTATTATCAATAGTAAAAGGTTCCTTTAAACTTGAAATTTCAAAATAGTCAATTTGACATTTTTATTCTGGAAATATTCCCTAGTACATTCACTTCTAAAGAAGATTGTTTTTCTGGTTTTCAGCTGCACATAAAAAAAATCCAACATTCTTTCAATAAGGAATGTCTACTTACAAATTAATTTCACAAGAAAAAAATCCAGAACTATAAATTAAGAAATCCTCACAAGGAAAATACTCCTCTCCTATGAACAACAAAAAAAAAGGTATCCAGGCACTGCTGTTCTTATCTGTATTTCTTCTTTCAGATATGGTTAGTACAAGAGTTAAACCCTGGTTGCTCAGATGACCTCCTACCAATATAAAATTAACCTATATTATACTGTGTGAGAGAACAAAAAGCTTGTAATTGTTCCTTCCTTCCTGTAAAGCAGTGGGAGTAATTTGATCTGTAGATCTTCATCACAGCTCTTACAGAAAAGTCATAGAAATATTGAGAAAGGACCCAGGTAACTTTTTTGTTAGAGTTAATTCTGAACAAGTGGGATTATGGCAATATGTACTGTTTTAATTAAATGGAATTACTTTGTGCAGATGTTTCTCTTTTGCTGATTTTTTTTCTTGGACAGCTTATTTAGGTTCTGGTTTTAGAGTCAGAGATAGATTTTAGGATCTACCGACTAAAGCATTGCTTTATCTAGAATCAGGCTGGTATCCTCTACCTTTACAACCATTCCACCAAATCCAGTTTATTCCACTCCTAGAGCCACAGGATGCTTACCCATGTAGAAACAAACATCACCTCCAACTTTATTTTATTATCACAAATTAAAAAGCAGTGCCTGAGCACTGTCTAGATATCTGTACACTGAAAAAATTATCTTTTATACTTTGTGAACACCTGATTCAGTTTTGAGTGAAAATAAAGCCTTGAAAGTTAAAAAAGCAAGTAAAAAAGCCCTTTAAACAAACAAATCAAAACCAAACCAAGCAAAAAAAAAAAAAAACAAAAAAAAAAACACAACACACCAAAAAAAACCAAACCAAAAAAACACAACACACCCCACCAAACTCCTGTTACTCTTAAATCATCTATGCTTTAACCACTGTTCTACCAAAGTAATGCAAGCAGAGCTATATAATATAATGGAGTATAGGAGAAAGATACATTTCACAACTTGATTGCAAGAAACATTCTAGTATAAATGTTCTATCAACCAGAAAATAAGTTAATTTAGAAAATAACTGAGTAGCTAAATTAATTACTCTTGTAAATGCCTATCAAATCATCAGACAGTACCTTTTATCAACACTATCAAATGGTCCTTCACAGGTGTTTTGAATTTGGGAAACAGACAAGTTTCATGATTCAATCCCTGGATAAACTAGAACAAACAATGTTTCCTGTCTATAAATGCAACTATGCTACAACCTTCCCCAATGCTAATTTTGCTATTATAATATTGCAAACATAACATTACAAAGATTTGAATAGAAGTCATACATAATGGTAACTTAACATTCAAAGCTCAACCATTACATAAAGAGGGTCAAGTAAAAAGAAAAAATAAACATAGTCATCACAGGTTTTATAGTACAGTGAAATGCGAACATTAAAACCAGCTATGTCTAAAATGCTAAAGGTTTCATTTTTTTTATACTACCCTAAGTAGTCTCATTCTTTTTACCTTGAAGTTGACTCTTCTTCCTTTTCTCTTTTACTGTGTATCAGGTGAAATAGCCTTGGCTCGTTTATGCAAGTTAGAAGTATTTTTATTGTTGCATTTATTACGATATTACTGTAAAGTCAGTAGGTTTTAAATAGTCCATATGCACTATTCATTTGAAAGACCAAAGACATTTAAACAGCAGAGTAAAAGAAAGCAGACAAACAAGGGTAAGAAATTCAGTACATTTAGTGCCTCACACATTGAGCCACACCGTTTTAGATGGAAGACTGCAATTTTGAGAAAAATTGAGACCCTCATGACTGTATGCCCAACCTGCAAAGGCATGTCTGAAGCAAGTATGAGTGTTGCATTTTCATAGCAAGCTTCTTTTGACTGTAACCACTTGTACTGTAAGAAGAACACATTTAGTATTAGACATCTCATACTCATTATCTTATTCTTGCCAAACCATTATTTTTCAGTCTTACTGGAAGTACCTAGTACGTACTACTAGATTATCACGACTTGCTGTGCTTGCGTGGTACTGACAAGGCAAAGAAAGAAAGGCATTCCCCCTACAGAACTAAAGCTTGTCTATAGCACTATTACAATACACAGATATAATTAAGGTTTTTCTAAAGCTTACTCAACAAACATTAGCAGATAGAGATTTAATTTCAGCAACACAGCTCAAGAAGAACTGGAAATATCTGAAACATCCAGCTTGGATACCTGTTAAAAACAGGGTTCTCTCTAACCAAGAAGATTCAGTATGCTTTAATTAACAAAGCTCAGAATCACTATCTATTGTAATACAAGAAACAGAGAGACAGAAAGCAAAAAACAGTTCTGTTTGACCAAACAGAATTTATATGAAGAGTCATACCAAGAACAAGTCTCCCAAACCCACTTCACATTCCTCTCTTTCTAAAAATATTTTTTAAATCATACATTGTCTGGAAAGTTTTAATAGGTTCAGGAGTTTGATAGGCATGGAATAGCAAAAACATTAAGCAAATACTTCTGAGTGAAGAAGCATTGTATATCTGCCTATGATTACAAAAACAATAATTTAAGAAAGTACCATAAAGAAAAAAAATCTCAATATCAAGATGGTGAATTTACCTGATGTGAATAACAGTACATTCACAGCAGCTCAGTGAAGGCATTTCCAAGAACACCTGTCAGTGGTTTCTGCACAAAATTTGATGCCTGTCAAGAAGAAACAAACCCTTTCAGCTACATTTATGCTTGCTTAGTTCTCAAGGGCATTTTTAGGCCTCCCTAATTAAGGTGGTTCTTTACTAGTGCTCCTACAGTTGCAGGTAATTGGCAATCACTAACAGCAGGGTTCTGATGAGGATTTACTTTGTGAAAGTAAAAAAAAAATAAATAGAAAAGCCAAAACATGAGCCTGTTTTCTTCTTTTATTTCTCTAAACCTAATCCCATGAACAATAGTAATAAATTCCATTTTAGGTTAGATTCTACTAGGTGAGTTATTCTACCAGTCAGTTACATGAAAAATTCAAAGAAGCCAGACATCAAGACACGGATTTCTCATAGCTACAAAATGCTGAATTTTAACAACAAATCTTAAATTTTAAACAGGAGATTTATGTTGTTTTACGAATAGTGATAAAACAGAGATCAAGGAAAAAAAAAATCACAGGAGACAATAAATTTTACACCAAAACATAAAGACCTATTAAGTGTTACATATGAGATACTACATGTTACATATAACGTGATGTTGTATAGTTCTTGTAAACACCAAGTAACTGTTACACAAGTGGGGACCTGGTCCTCACCAGATAGGACTCCCAGGCCTCTCTGCTCAGACAAACAGTTCACAAAGGAGAGCTACCAGCAGTGAATGAGGACTGAAGCAAGCACTGATTGAGGGAACTCAACTCATACAAGCCAATAGGACCCAATGGGCTGAATCTGAAGGTGCTGAGAAAACTGGCTGATGTACATGCAAGGCCCCTCTCTATCATCTTTGAAAAGTCATGGAGATCACAGAAGGTCCCTGATAACTGGAGAAAGACAAATGTTACACTCATCTTCAAAAGAGGCCAAAAGGACAGTTTGAGGATGTGGATGGGTGGATAACTATCTGAGTAAAGGCAGGCTGGATAATTAGACTCACAGGGTACTGGTTAACGGTCATCCTCTATCTGAAGGCTAGTGAGAAATGGAGTACCCCAGGGGTCTCTTGCGTTTAGTATCTTTATCAAGGGCTTTGAGGAGGCAATAAAGATGAGCTATCAAGACATTTTACTGAGATAAAATTAATCTGATCTAGCAAAAATGTCTTACGTGGCCTTTCAGGTTGGTCAGTATGAATAAATTCAGTTTTAATATAAAATGAAATATTTCCATTAATAGCTTATAAACACAGGAAATACAAAAGGGATCTTACTTGTTTACATCTTTAACCACAGAATGCATTATTTTGAATAGCTAAATTTGTGTACTAGGTATACATTCATTACAACATTCTGAACATTAAACAAACATAATACAAGATGAATGACACAGAATTAAAATACTTCTGAGATTTGTCCATTCATAAATAATGAAGTAAAATGAGATATTATTATAATCATAAAGAGAATTATAATATGATATAATACTCCTACAAGGACAGACATAATTTTTGTAAGCCCTTACCCAGACACTGTTTGACAAAATTATTTTCTACAGCTGCAAATGAACAAATAACCTAACTAAACTACTTTAAGTTTTTATTTTTCTGTGTCTCAAAATGCACCAACAAGAAGAGAAAGTATGAATTTAGAGCATTAGTTTATGACTTTTGTAAAGTTTGGTAATACAGCTGATAACAAATCCAACATTTCTTGTTGCATTAGAAGTGAAGCAATTAATTTCTCAAAATAAATCACTGTATGTTAGGCTTTCACTATTTTGATTACATTTTTTAGATTCAAGTACCTGACCACAAGTTTCAAATTAAAAATATTTCACTACTGAGGCATTGTTAGTGAAACAAATGAAATTACAGAACTATTCACAATTGGCATTACTTCTGACAAAACATGTCTTTATAGTGAAGTAAAAATACTTTAAGATGGGAAACTAGTTTCTGCAAAACATTCATCTCAAAAGTGAAAACTTTCGTTTGAATCTTCATGGTGGAACAGAGAGATAGGCACCTGACAAGTTCTGGAAGCTAAATATTGGCTCACTCTTCTTTATATGAAATTTAAAGTGTAAAGGTCAACAGAAACTCAAGAAGAAATACACTGGCAAACTGAAGAGAAAGTTTAGCGAAGTGACAAACTAGGAAAAATACCGCAAAACCTTATACTTTATTTTGAAAGATGCAAGGAGAGGAGAAGTTACAGAGAGGAGTTAAAGTTACGGTGTACAATCTGAAAGAGAACACCCATTATGTGGAAGAAAAATTCTATAATGATGTTACTCAGTTCAGAAACTCCAGTACCTAGGAACTAAATATAAAAGCAAGGTACAATTCAGATAAAATGGATGTGCTTCCTTGGTATGTGTTACATAGGAAGTTAGACTAAATGATCTTTTACCAGCTGTGTGATAAATTAATTCCCTCTCCTCCACTCTTTTTTTTTTTTTTTGATTATAGTACTGTCTAGAGAAGCTAATCACGTTAGAGTGATTATGATAGCTGCTACATAGACATAAAAACAACACTATTTCTGATGTTTGCAAATTAACACAACAGGAAAGACAAAGATTATAATGGGGTAGCAGTGAAATATCTCTTTACTGACTGGCTAAATAGAGATATCTTGGCTGACAGCCACTTTAGGGAGCTGAGAAAAACAAATACCCAAGCCATAACCCCATTTTCATGTAGGTTCATTTA
>NW_010136143.1:0-6215 GCF_000699245.1 Pterocles gutturalis | reverse complement strand
AAGAGTGCTATAAAATAGCTAAATTCACAGAATATTGTGTATAATTAAACGTCCCTGAAGGATATATTGAAGAGTAGGTGTACAAAAGAGGTACTGTTGATTGAATCTTGCTGACCAAAATGGAAGCTCTGTATGGTCAGATTTTAGCAGTTCTGATCTTTTAAAAACAGAAGACAGAAAAAGACATTGTAAAATAAATATAGTGAGAACAAAAGTGTGGTTTCATAGCAACAAATTGCAAATAGTATTGACTGGGTGCAATTTTAAAGACAGGCCCTACATCTGTTTTGTACATAAATAATATGTGCATATTAAATAATTATTTTGCCACTACTTTCTGATCTATATGATGGTAAACCAATGAATAGCCAACCAACTGGTTAGCTAAAATCAACCCAGAATGCTCACTGCATATCTTACCTTAAAGAATTACTGCATAATTCTTTCATCACTTGTTGGGTTTAGAAATTGATCACAGTACTTAAATGAATAGGAGAAAAATATTACTTTTGCAACATAAAATACAGATTTCTAATTAAAACAAACAAACCTATGTAACTCACAAGCAAAGCTTAGATTTCAAAACAGAAGGACCCCACACATATACATGTTTTGTATACAAAGAAGTAGCATTTAAAAACTTTTAACTATATCTTGAACTAAAATCTTGAACCAAAAGGTGCTCCTGACATCAGCAGTAAAACTGTGAAATGTAAAGACAGATATACTATAAAAGAGAAAAATGGAGATATGTCTAAATCTACACTGCTAAATAGGGCTAGGGAGTTAGCTCATGAGCTGGACCACCAACTCTCAACATTGAGTGACTGTTAGCATGCCCCCTGGCAAAGTTTTTGCCCAAGTTTTCCACTCAAGCACACAAACAGGATGACAGGGGAGAGCACAAAGGCACCCCATTGGGCATTGCTGTAAGCAGTATGTACAAGCCTGAATCAGATTTGCATCCTCTTGTTACACACTGTGCTTCAGCAGTCAAGGCAACTCTGCACCCTCAAACTCAAAATGCCATTGTGTTACGTTAGGGTACTCAAAATGCCTTTGTATTACAAGTTAGGGTATGCAACTGCCTATCTTTCGTACTGTGCAAAGAAGTATGCAAGGGCTATGTTATTTCAGAGAAACTAAACTAAAACCTAAAAACTGTAATTGTATTTTTGAAGAGAGGACTATATGGGATCCATAGGGGAGACAAAACAAGTGCTAGGTAGTACAGATGTAGCTAATCTATGCTACTTAGCCTCCAGGACAGTGATCCTCTTTGATCCTCTTAAATTAGCAATAAACACATAGCCAACAATGACAGAATAATAGTTACACTTGTTATTATAAGATGTTGAAATAGTAAGATTAGTCAAAAAAATAATAAGTTCTAGCATTTGTATAATTTTAAGACACCAGTCCATCACTAACACCTTAAAACAATGGCAAAAATGTGGTATATATGTATCGCCTTCCCTACAATCACAGCTTAAGCTGAACCTCCTTGATCTGGAAACTTGTCCAATGGACATAATTCTTTAGAAATGATGCTCTGGCAAAAGTGTCTCAAAGTCATAGTCACAGGAATTTGACTCCCTTTCAATATACAAAATCAGGGTCAGTTAGCATAGTTTTCTGGTGGTGTTCATCACAAAAAAAAAAACCCAAAACCAAAACAAAAACCAATGAAACAAAAAAAACCTCAAACACCTCCCCTCCAAACCCCAACTATGAAGAAACAGAGAAAACATGAAGCTATGACAGCAGGTTTTTTTTTCCATTATTTTCCCCAGACGACAAAGAATGTTCTCTGAGAATATTTATTACAGATGCAAACAGTATTTCAGAATGACACCTTCAGTGTAGCTTTAGGAAATAGGTAGATTAACTCTCCCCTAAGTTCAGGACATCTTGAAAAAGCATCACAGAAAATTTAACAAGTAGCACATAAACTCATAAAATACAAGTTCAAAATACCCATCCAATGTACATATGCTTTTTTTTTTTTTTTTTTGGTTTATTTTACAAGTGACACTTTTGCAAATCACTGATATTTTATAAAACATGAGATACTCTGGTCCCATAATTGCAAATACAGTATCCCCCCCCAAAAAAAAAACAGAGCTGATGTTCCTAACAGAAAAGCCTACGTTGTCAGAAACTAGCAAGACAGCTTATCATACTTGAATTTTAATGAAGCTGAATTTAATTTAAGCAGTACTAGATGAATCCTATTGTAGTTAACAAAGATAAGTCCTCTGGAAGGGATTTTTTAAGTACCAGTGGCTGTGGCTACTCCTTTTAAATTGATTGACTGAACAGACAAGAATTTTAAACAGTGGAGCTCTGTTTAGATATGCACATTTCTACGATTAAAAAACAATAATTTGAAAAAAAAGACTACAAACATCAATTGAAAAACAAAATCAATAGTAACATGGTACTTATGATAATCTATTCATTATCTAGAAAAATGAAGCACTAAGACCAACCTCATGACTAACTGAGTTGTTGCACTGCTCAGTGCTGTTTGCCAAATCTCCCCTTACCACAGTTAAGCTAGACAATTGGAATGCAAATTGAATTATCAGCTTACAAAAGCTGTACATGGAAGCAGTAAGCAAAGCAAATCAATATGGGTGACATGAAAGAAAGTGACTTCATTTGTGAAGAGCCTTCCTAAAGCAGGAGTAGAAGGTCGAGTGCATTGTTCTACAACCTACAGAGTTTGTCTGCTCTTTATTGGTTTTCAAATCCTTGGAGTAAATTAGCATATTTTGATGCAGTTCTGATCTCCTGAATTTAACCAAAAATCCTTTAAGGCCAGAACAATGACAAGTACCTGCTGCACTAAAAGAATGGAATATGAATGGGATCAGAGATGAAGCATAAGTCTATCCCCCGGTCTTACAAGTGACACAATAGGGCCCTGTTTCCTTTGGGTGGAGGGTTAAAACAAGTATTTTACTTCCACTATTGATAATTTCCTTGGCGTTGCTGTTTCTTGTTATTTTTGTGAAATTGGATTAAAAAAAAAACAGTTGAAGCCAATTTAAGTGCAGGCTGGTGCTGGTTCTGGGGCATCTGTTCAGCCTTGCTGTTGGCCAAGTGTACCCGGCTTCTCCGTCATGACAACACGAGCACTTCTGATTTGAGAACTAATCTGGTTGAAGATAAACCATTCTTTCTAGGTGACCACTGAGCTAGGAGTTTCAATAAGTCTGTATATACTACATAGTTTGACATGTTTCAGATGTGCAATTAAAAAGTATGCTCTATCATTAATTGGTGCAATCAAGTACACACAAATGGCTTGCATAACTAGCTGTTAGGGAACATTATCAAGTAGAAAATTACTTTGAGTTAATGCTGCCAATTGGCTTGCATGTATCTCAGAATTATTCACAGAGGTTTCATGGTGCTACTGATAATTTCAAGTTCCCTTCAGGGAACCCCGAGGTTTGAACTGATGAGGCAAATGAAAAACATAGGACAAAGTCTCAGACTGCTCTTCCCAGCTGTGCCTCAGACTGCCACTGTGAGGCTGAGTAGATCAAGATCTTCTTGTGCCTCATTTCGTACATAAAATGAGGAGGATAATCTTTTTATACTTCCACCATCATCTTTCTTTTGTTAGGAACCAGATAGTGTTTTTGAGAAAGGAGCCTATCTTTCAGGAGAGATGTGGGGGTCTTCTCTACACTTCTGTGGTGCAACAATAACAGCAACTAAAAACACTGCCTGTATACATATTATATCAAATGTCATCCTGCCCTTGTTTGTAATCACTCCAGATTTGTTGTTTTTTTTTTTCTTTTCTGTTGAAGGGGTAAAAAGTGAGGCATTTCCACACCCTATTTTTTGTGCTAAACATGTTGATATACATATACAATAAGAATGTGTTACACTGAAAAATCCTGTAAGGGCAAAACAGATACATGCATAGAGATACATACTCTTAGCAGCCCAGTCTTTCTTATCATCTCTGCAGCCCAAGTATGGAAATCCATACAAAAGCTTGAAATGTATACACACCACTTGTCTGTTTCTTTATTAGACTCCCATTTTCCAGCACTAAATTGGGCTGTTTTATTTTTTGCCAGTGTGTTATGTCTGATCAGAATAGCAGGGCTTATCCTCTTTATATCAGTACATACGCTGGCAAGTAAATTTCTTGAAGGTCCTGTTCCGTTACAAAAAGAATAGTATAACATCATTCATTTTCTGTTTTAACTTTTTTGTAGTTTCTAGCAGCATTATCCAACAGAACAAGTATGCAAATTGTGCATTATTCTCTTTTACACTGAAGAAATACTGAAAAAGAACCATAGAAACATAGAACGGTTTGGGTTGAAAAGGAACTTTAGAAATCATGTAGTCCAACCTCCTGCCATGGGCAGGGACATCTTCAACTAGATCAAGTTGCTCAATGCCCATCGAACCTGGCCTTGAACACGTCCAGGCATGTGGCACCCGCAAGTTCTCTCGGCAACCTGTTCCAGTGTCTCCACAATAGCTAATAATTTCTTATTATACCCAGTCTAAATCTAGGCTCTTTCAGTTTAAAACTACTATCCCTTTTCCCACCACTACAGGCACTGGTAAAAAGCATCTCTTCATCTTTCTTATGTGCCCCCATTACGTATTGAAAAATATTAAGAAAACTTTTAAGGATTTAAGAATTAAATTAAGAAACAATTAAAAAATTAAGAAAACAATTGAAAAACACTAAGAAAAACATTAAGACAGCATAGAGAAAGGGCCATCCATGTTACATGTTGAGAACGTGTTGGTATAAACATGGTCATTTGGAGGAGAACAACATCTTAAATAATCTTGCCTTCCTTATTCAAAACCATGAAGTTGTTACTATATAAAAAGTTCTTTAATGCAAATGAATATTTTAAATTACTAGTGGCCATAAAGAGCAATCTTGTTTTCTTTTAAATAAATGTAATTATGTTCTGGGTTTCAGAGCCTATGAAGTATTTAGTATTGTTTCAGTATCAATTTATGTAAGTGACACGGATTAATTTGCAGTACATTTAAGAAACTTGCAGTGCTCTATATTAGAGTGTAAGATACAACCTCACAGAAAAACAAAAAGCCTAAACTTTTTGGGAAAAATAAATATTTGATCCAGTGCAACACACAGCCTAAAAGAGAGACGGATAAATGTACTGTGAAGTAAAATACTGATATGAATTATTTTAGTATTGCTTCTGGGATGTACAATTGCATAAACTTACAATAAGCAAACATTTGGATAAGACCACAGCAATCTAGCATGTTTATTAACAGAAAAGAAAAAAAAACGTTTTTCAGAGTGTCATTATTAAAGACAGGATTTTCAAACCAATCACACATAAAAAGTGTGAGATTTTAGCTGACAAATGAACCTGTAAAGTTGTGATCACTCTGTAAGTATTACAAATAATGACATTTATGCTTGGACCCTTTCCATGAGTTATAGAGTAGCACCTCAACTACCTATTGCAACCAAACAGTTCTTTCTGTGAAATGGAGGCATGAGAAATCCTACTTCAAAGTTGAATTTGGGCTTTGACTTGGGAGTTCTAAAATTGGGATCTCAGTACCTTGATTTATCAAGCTCCTTTTGTGATTTTTAAGAGTCAGAAAAAATCGTAAGTAAAACTGTGATTCCAGTAAGGATAATAGCAAGAATCTAATCTCATTCTATGATTCTAAGATTTACGAATTTCATCCCCAAGACTCAAGAGCAGATTATTGCTTAACTTGACAATAAGATATCACTCTTGCTTTAATAAAGAAAGAAAGAAGTTTTAATTCCCTGCATGCATGACATCTCTTTTGCCCGTGACAAAATTTCTTAAAGCATGGACAAATCCAGCCTACTAATGAAAGTGTTCAGAAGTGGAAGATACAGATCTTCACCGCCTCTTTTCATGGATTTGCATACACATCTTACATGCTGAATGACCCATCTGTCAGGCTGTAGCCCACCTGTTCTCACCCTACAGTTGGACCTAAACAGCAGCTATTACGTGATTTGTCTTAGAAGACAGATATCTGAGTCGCCGAGATCAGCTGCTTCGGAGCTGACCCAGCTCCGCCAGACCAACTGATCATGAGGTTCAGGGAGGTTTTCGGGAGATTCCTTCGGCAGGAAAACCCCAAGGCAGCGGAATATCCGGACTCCTGCAACAGCTCTCCCACGAGAGGCTGACGTGGCA
>NW_010136142.1:0-14758 GCF_000699245.1 Pterocles gutturalis | reverse complement strand
AGCTGTGAGGATACTGTGGGAGACGGTGTAAAAATCTCAGTCTTGGCTACTTGACTAGTATATGGTTTTCATGGTTTGTGGCAATAAAAATATGTTAGCATTATTGTGGATGCCCTTTGGTTTAAGTGATGATGTTTCAGAATACCCACATGTTGGGGAGGATCACAAGCTTTTCTCTCATCTGTTTGAGGAATTACACCATCTGGCATATGGATAGCAGAACATTAATTAGATTGCTAGAGGTGTATTGAAGAGCAACACAGGTTTAGGCCACTATAAACAGCTAAGTTGCAAGACACTAATTCTTTCACAGAAATAACAGATTTCCTTTGAGAAACTTGGATGATTCTGAAATGTTTGAACAGGAATCAAATCCCAAATATCACCATACCCTCTAAGAATAATTAAAGCTGACTGTGCTAGCGCTGTAAACAAGACTCTCATCTTGCTAAACTTGCATTGAAATTCCAGTTGGCAGCTGGATTTGTACATTTTAAATAAGGCCAAAATAAGAGAACAGCATATGTCCTGTCATTTGACTTTTTCTAATAAAAATGGCTGTTATTGCTTAACATTATTAGTTTTTTATACGCATCTCAGAGTATCTGCCTATCTCTCTGTTATCTTAAGATACTAAACATATATTTTCCTTTTTTAATATAAAACCTGCCATCATAGTATCATAGAATCATAGAATGGTTTGGATTGGAAGGGACCTTAAAGGTCTTCTAGTTCCAACCCCTGCTGCCATGGGCAGGGTTAACTTCCACTAGAACAGGTGGCTCAAAGCCTCATCCAGCCTGGCCTTGAACACCTCCAGGGATGGGGTATCCACAGCTTCCCTGGGCAACCTCTTCCTGTGCCTTACCACCCTCACAGGAAAAAAATTCTTCCTTATATCTAGTCTAAATCTGCCCTCTTTGAGTTTAAATCCATTACCCCTCGTCCTGTCGCTACATGTCCTTGTCAAAAGTCCCTCCCTATCTCTCCTGTAGGCCCCCTTCAGGTACTGGAAGGCTGCTATAAGGTCCCCCCCAGAGCCTTCTCTTCTCCAGGCTGAACAACCCCAACTCTCTCAGACTGTCCTCATATGGGAGGTGCTCCAGCCCTCTGATCATCTTCATGGCCCTCGTCTGGACCTGCTCTGACAGCTCAACGTCCTTTTTGATAGGCCGCGGTGGGGGACATGATATAAAAGCATTCTTAAACATGGGAGCTTTTTCAGTGTTCCTGTGCAAACCCATCAAATGGTAACCTTTTTTAAAAATGCATTTTTCAGTTAGTTGTAAGTAGAAGAAAATATCTCTGTGTTTCAAGGACTGATAACTTCTCAAATAGAGAAAAAAACTGACTTCACACTTTGGGCAGGAGACCGTCAATGGGAACTACAGTAGCAGGGATAAGTGGCTTTTCCTCACCTGCCAGTGTACAATGGTAACTACAAAACTCAGCTGACTCTGGAATAGTATTGATTGATGACTTTTTTTAAAAGGCATGCCTGCATTGTGTTTTGTCTGTTGAAAGAAATGCTGTAAGGGCCTTAGTTTGTAGTCAATTAATCTCCTAGAGTAATTTGTTTGCCTGATTCTGTTGCCAGAGGTACTGTCGAGGTACAAGCCACTTTTTGTGGTGGATAAAGAGACTGAGCTGATAAAGCAGTTTATTATGTTTCTCTGCTGTAAAGTACATTGATCTTGCTCACGGAAAATGTTAGTACTTTCTCCTTTGTTTGAACCATACCTCTATTTTTCCAGTAGTTGTTGTCTGTGACTTAGATCTCATTAGGATTATTCCAAGGGCACCGAATGGCATGTCAGCTTAATTACAGTGGCTTTCAGGCTGAACAGTTCTGACTCACAAATAGGAACTCACAGTTAAGTAAATGAACAATCTGAAGTCTGAGCTGCATACCATGCAGGGCTTAGCTCTTTGCAGGGCTTAGCTCTTTGCAGTAAGATGCTGAGTGAAGAAAGTGTTCCTTGGCTCTAGTGAACTACAGCTGAGGTTCAAAAGCCCTTGACTTGCCACAGTACTGAGCCACCTGAAGGGTTGGCCCTAAGTTGCAGTTTTTAGCTGTCTAATTTTAAACAGTTTAGAAATGAACAAGCCTCTGTTATTGCAGTTGAAAGTTGTATGACAGTGGTGGGAAGTGTGATGAGTCTGGTACCCTGAAGGAGAGGCATCTGTTAACAACAGAGTGACTTGTCCATTGCAAACAGTGAAGTATTAAATAGTTCTAAGCACTCCACAGGGAAAAAAAATAGAAGATAATGTCCAGCGATCAGGTTAAAAGTCCAGTTCTTAGGGAAAGGCATAAGCAGCCTGCCCTCCTTTGCCCCAGAAGTTTCCCTGTGTTGAAAACAACCTTATAATTATGTCAGGGCATGTGTCATTGCATATGTTGTTGCTCCAAAATCTTAGAACTTTCTTCAGCTGGATGATGCGACCCACATAAAGATTCTGTTTGCAGTGAGAGGCAGCTCCCATTTTTAGTGTTCTCTTCTTTTTAAACTCCTTGTTTTACCAAACTGACATCCACATATCTTATAGATCAGATTGCCAAGTGCTTCTGTAATATAATTGGCTTTATTTTGCAATTCAAAGTTCTTTTGCAGTGGTGCTTATCTACACAAATATCAGGTGGATCTAATAAAAAATTACAGAATACAGAGGAAAGCAGAATACAGTTAGAAACAGAATGTCTTTTCATGCATTCTCAACTAGATACATCAACAACATTTATTATTTATGCTTACAGTCTTAGTGTTCAGATTTGAGCAGAATTAACTCAGGTGTTTTTAAGTACAGGGGAGACAAGACAACAATGCTTTTTTCCAGTTAAAAAAAAAAAAAGGTGTAACTTTCATATTGTCCCTTTAAATTAAAATAACTGAAGTGTTTGGGAAACCTCTGTTGGCAATAGACATAGTCAGTTCTAGTGGTCAGACCTAGACAACAGTGAAAGGTGGAGCTGGGTATCATGAACAGGTTTAATTATGGTCCAGATCAAAGAAGCCAAGAAATGCACTGTTTCAAAAACCATGTCAAGAGCATCTGGCACCTCGTGGCTGAAACCAGCAATCTGGATTCTGAGGAGCCTGTACTGCAAATTTGAATTTGGGCTAGAATGGAAACCTAAGCAGACCATTGGCAAATGACTAAAAAGCAATAACTAGAACAGAGGAGTAAGGACCAGTGATCCCTATCTCATACAGGATGAATACTGGTGCAGGGCAAGCAGGGATTAGGACTGAGCAGTGAATGAGGGTCTCCACTGTATAGTAGGGGTGTATCCTGTGAGCTGTGTCATGGTTGTTCCAGGCTACTCTGTCAGCTTTACAGGCTTGCTCTTCATCTTCTGCAATATGGATTTATGGGAGCACAGCTGTGGCCAGCTGTATCTTGATTATTTTATTTAGGTTGGACTGTTCCTAATTAAAAGAGAGACGTTACCATGTGGCATCATGTAATTGATTGCCTGGATGGGATGGATAAAGCACTGACAGGGAAAAGAACGTATTGAAAGGCTCTTTAATTTTTCTGCCAAAGCATAGCTTTCACCTGGGCCTTATTTTCTCAGGATGTCTGAGAATTGTGCTTTGCTGGAGTGGTTTGCAATCTCTTAAATGCCTAATCCAGGGAGAGAGAAGGAACATGTGCCTTACCCATTTCTCAGGACTGCTTGCACAGATTTGTGTATTGTCAGTGTGGTGTATACAGTAAAGTATTGTAGGTGCAAAACTAAAAATAATAAAAATACTGGGCCATTTTAATGGAGGGAGAAGATGGGTAGATTCAGGGTTTTTTAATATTTCATCTGTTTAATTAATTCTCAATAATTAAACTCATTGGCTGACTATGGAATGGAAAATAAAGATCACAAAATAGCAGTATGGTGTCCTTTATTTTAAAATATACATGGCTGTTGACACAGATTGTTAAAATACTAAAATTTTTCTGGCTAGTTTAAGATATGAGTTCTGAGCTTCTCTTCTGAAACTAGCAACAAAATGAACCACTAACATGCAAGCCATTACAGTCTCTTCTATCAAGATACTATGGCTTGATTTAATTTTCTGCAGAATTAGATTGATAGATGAAAAGTCTCACAATTACTTCAATGCAGATTAAGTACCTAAACACCTAGTTAGCACATCAGATATGGATAGTTATTACCGAGTCCATTTTGGTATGGTTGACTTGGCAATCAACAACAGCAGTGCTTAAATGTAGACTGATGATGGTTGACCCTAATGAGTTCATTGCGACCTGATGCTTACAGGGACACTGATCAAAGTCCTGTGAGTCTTTCTAATGCAAAGAGTTATTCATTATACTCCTCAGCACATTCTTTGAGATGATTGTTGGAAGATTTGGGATTTCTGTAATAAATCTGAAGCATGTAGAATATCTGCCAGTCAGAGGTGGTAACCTGATATTTCTGCATGATGTTTGTCACGAGACTAGTAGCTAAAGGCTTGTCTTCCTAATTAGAGGGCAGGTTTATTGGTAGTTACAACCTTCAGTTTGTTGAGAATTTCACTTTTGAATCCTCTTAGGCTCTTTCTTTGAAGAATAAACTATGCAGCACCTTGATTTTATTTATTACATAATGTGTTATGGAAAACACTCGAAGGTGTATGTGGTAGGTTAGGTAACTGATGCTGACAACCATTCCAATTTTAAATTTCAGCTTACACTTGACAGCCAGTTATACAGGGAAATAATTATGATACTGAATATTGACAAGATGTCAACTGTGATACTCACTGACCAAATCAGAGCATATGGTCTTAGCAGTCTTTCCAAAGACTACAAATCTGGCTAAATTGCTAAATTACTGGTTTAGGTGGTTTCAGTATTTTTCACATTATATGTGCATTTATGGAGCATCTTCATTACTGTTGCTATATACAGTCTGGATTTAAACGAATTATTTTCAAAACTTGGTATCTCAGGAGTATCTTTCTGAGGAGTCCACTATGCAAAGTATTTAAGAGGCAAGGAGGAATAGCCAGCTGTACTTGCAGGATATTCATTGATGTTTTCTTCTTCAGTGTTTCTTACTCAGGGTTATGAAACGTTAAAACAGGAATGAACGTTGCTTAAGACAAAAATCAGAGTTCTCTGAAATATTGTCATTACACCATCCAGTTGAACATGTTTAGCTCTATAATTTTCCATCTGCATAAACAGAATCATTTAGGACTCATTATGCAAGTGATGCAAAGAACAGGATATATACTTCCAAATTTTTAAAGTATTTTTTAAAGTACGTGAATTGCCTGCACACTGAATGGCAGCACCAGGTTATGACACTTTAAGGGAAGGTTTGCTGTGCACTTCATATCACTGCAAAAGTTGGGTAAAATTCTGTGAGCTTCTAGTATATACCTTCTTCTCTGTCACTGTTAGGATTTTATATTCAGAGTGAAAAGAATATGGTCTTTCCTAGGAGACAGGGGGAAGGAAGGTCTGTGTGTACTTAATTTGAGGTTTTATTCTTAAGGGCAAAAGCAATTCCATAACAGCTGCATTGACATACATGGTAGTTCAGCCCTGCTGCTGTAGCTGCTCCTTGACAACAGATCATGCATGTGAAGACAGCAGTCTTTCCTGTGGAAAGAATCACAAAAGAGGTCTGTGGTCCTTAATAAGCTCTGGAAAGTTTTGCAAGCACAACTTCCTTGGATGAGCTGTAAACAGCATAAAGTTTGCACCCAAGAGTCATAGTCTGTCTCTTTGCTGATGCTTAATTCTCTGGGAAGGACTTTGTCCCCCAGGTTGTGACAAGAGTCTGCTGTCTGCAATGACTTCTTCCGTGAACCTCAGAACCAAAACAACAACAACAGAACAGGTATGCTTTCTTTAAGGCTAAAAACTTGCTCACAGGCTTAAAAGAACTTCAAGGCTATGTTAATAGTGTCATCTGGTGATGTTTATTTTGATGCTGTTTTCTCAAATTGAAGGCAGTTGTTTAGACATGATGACAGGACAAAAGGTCTGCAATGCTGCCCTGGCTGTGGATTCTCCCCTGTAGGACAGATCTTGGACAGTATTGAATTGACAGCTGTTATTAAAAAAAAAAAAAAAAAAAAAAGCTGCTTGTAACTATTGGCTATAGTATTCTTCACTTCTACTGATACCTGGTTTAAGTGCTGTAACAGTTATGTGAGGAGGAAGCGAAGGTACACTTTACTCCGATGAGCTACATTAGTAGACATGCATATGTAATCACACTCGCCCAAGAAAAGCATATACAGCACTGGAAAATTTGCAATGCAATTTAAGCTGCAACATCAAATTAGAAACACACAAACTGAGAACCTGGGTGCTTTTAGGACATTGTTGCTAATGTGGCTAATGTATGTACCTATGTGCTTCTAAACATACCACCTCAAGCAGCATCAGCATTAAAATTAATGTCTGTAATTGTACCTCCAAGCACAAAGAAACCAGACATGCCTGAACTCAGCAAAACAGAAGATGACTGTTGAATTGCATTCCTTAATGCCAAACATCTTTTCCCTCCCCCCCCAACCCCCCGCCCCGCAAAGTGAAACAGACTGAGCTGCATTTCCAAAATGCTTAGTGTGTAATATACTCCAGTGGTCTAAAAAAACCCTAACTTTAACATCTGAAGGCATAAGAACAAAACAATCTGAAAGTGTGGAGGGGGATAGAAATTAAGCCTTATGTTTATATGTTCCCAATATTTAAAATTCTTACTCTCCTTAAGTACATAAGGAAGAGTACAAATCTTACCATGTCATGAACTGACCCATTCCTGTCAACGTTCAGTGAAACCTGGAAACGGTCCACAAGCAAGGATTTTTAGTGAGATTAAGAGTTCAACTGATGTGCAGCTGGTGTGTTGAATATTCAAGTTCTGAATGAGTGCTGTCTCTGTGATACGGTCCTGATTCACAGGTGTGAAGCAATACAACAGACTCTCAAATGAATGAGAATTTCAAGACCACAGGACTAAAGGGACGTACTCTTTTCAGTGAGAGGGACTTTACTTTAAGAGATAACGGTAGGGCGACAGGGGTATAGTAAGAACAGTCAGTTACATAACCTGGCCCAACCGTCTATTGGGGGGGGACTTTTGTATTTTACATAGTTAAACTTTGAACCAATAACTAATGGATAATTGAAATATCACTTACAGAAAGACATTTAGTCTTGAAAACCTCAGGAAAGAGGAATCAGTAAAAACTTACTGCTAAAAATGTGCCCTTTTTCTAATTTTTATTTCTATAGTTTCAGCTTTTGGACTTTAATGTAGTGCTTTTCTACTAAATCAATCCAAAGAAGTAATAAATTAAGTGTACTTTAAATAGGGAGTAAATACTTCCAAGAACTTAAGACCAAACTGTAAGTATTGTATTGTGATACTGGTCCTGTGTGATGTAGCTGAAGAAAAATATTTTCAGTCTTAAAATAAAGATATAAAATAAATTTTCCTGAATAAATTAAAATTTTAAGCAGCTAAAAAGCTGCAAATAGAATATGTGGGCTACAGTCTGTTATTAAAAAGAGAGTTTCAGTCTTCAGGAGGGATAACAGGCTTCTGTAATCTGTCACTGCAGATATTCGTGTCTGATTCTCTTTACTTACAGTAGTATTCTTTGGAAAATATTGTAACATCTGTCTACATATCTTCTTTTTAAACATGGTTTAACAATGTTTTATCATTACGTAAAAGGTGAAGTTGCAATCTGATAGTTTTAAAATGCTTTGACCTCTGAAACAACGTTTAAAATAGATTTTAAATGATCAATAAAAAGCTAAATGATACCTAGGTATACTTGTGAACTGTCAGATACCACAGGCTGTATTGCTAAGGGCTATTGGGGCTTTTTTCCTTTAGTCTTGTTATTTACTATTGAGGTTTTTGACAGCGTGGAACCAAACTGTAAATGCTAGCGATAAGCCCGTTCACTTCTATTACGCTTACACAGGTTTGAGTGATGTATGGCTCTGATGTGACATTTCTGAGTTTGAGTGGTTAAATGTACATTAAAAGTACCACACTATTTAAATCCGTTGAGGTAAATGGTAGTGAAGCAGCATAGCCAAGGCAAGAATTTGGCTGTATGTGAAAAATGAAAATCATGTGCTGTTGCATCAGGTATTGTTTGAATTGTTTTCATTTGCCTTGTAACAGATCACATGATTTCTGTTTAGGATGCATGTTGATAATGCAGGGAGGTATGCAGATCTTCAACTGATGTACACTCTTGTCACTTGACAGAACTTTTATATAGACGCAGTGGCCTTCCTTATTTACTAACATATTGGACAGAAGGTTTGCATATCAAGATCTTTTTTGTAGGCATGATCACTAGGTATATCTCTAGCTGAAACTGTATTATTTTTCTGTGCGATTTAACCGCTTGTGTTGTTGCAAAGTCCAGACACACTGAGTTAACTGTAATTTGCTGAAGGATGTGTTCTTTATTTGTTCTGCTTGTTGGCAGCAAATGGAAAATCTTGCATTGTTCTTATATTTGCTGTAAAAAGTTTTCTCATAAGAGGGTTATATGGGCTATGTAGTTTAGTGAGACTTGTCACTAATTCAGGAATGAATGATTACAAAATCCTGTCTTGAGAGGCTAAATATGTTGATTCTTATGGTCAAAACTCTAATACAGTGTTCATTGTTCTCACAGAAGGTTGGTGCTCTTACCATGGGAGGAGATGGGATTTATCTGAAGGAGGACAAGCAGTCCTGTTCTGCTTTCCCGTAACATCCTGTACGGGGTGTTTGTTCGGTTTTTGTAGAGGTCTTGCCAGGGCAGGCTGCCTATAGGATGGCTGGATCAGCACAGGCCCTAATTGGCCATACTTAGCTTTATGGTTTCTTGATAATGTTCTCCTTATTAGTCCTCTTCTTTTTCTAAGGATGTATATTGTATCCATTGAGTGCCTTCCCTGAAACATGTTGTAGTGTTCTAGTTGTATTTTCCTCTTCCACCATTTAACTTGACAACTAATTTATCTGCAGCTTCCATATTTGCATCCGTAAGCACCACAGATGTATTTGGCCCAGTAATGTGACTGATACTTATGCGTTTCAGACTCCTTCTGTACTGCTGGTGTCATGAAGCAGAGTGTAGGTGCATAGTTCTATTCCTTTTTATACCCTCTTGGATTGTGACAGCAGACCTCAAAGCCACCTTCTTTGTGTACCGTCTGCAAGGCCAGTGACATTTTTCAGTGCCTACCTGCAACGATGGCAAAAGTAACATCAACAAACTCTGCTGTGGGAAAGTGAGCTGTAACACTTTCACATCTTTGCTGTGGCACGTATCCAATGCTGTAAGTCAATGTTAGGTAGCAAATAAATAACAAAAAATATGCCATGAGGAATTCTACCTTTTTAAAAGTAGAATTAATGCTTTCACTTCTAAAGTCAATGAATTTGTAAATCAAAGGAGAAAATTATTTGTTTCTGTGATTATTTGTGTTCTTTTCCCCTTTGATTTGCAACATCAACACTGATACTGCAGATCTTTTAAAAACATATTTTCTATTTAAATAATAAGTTAAGGGACTGTGGAAAGTTTAATTAGAAAGTGAGCATGAATAATTTCCTATACTCAAGAAATTACTGGTTGTGTATTGTGTTATTCAGGATGCCAGTCTAGATGCAGGTCATGGTCCCATCGTGCTTTAAAACTAGGACTTGCTCAACTGGTATTCAAGTGGTGCTGTATGACTGTTCACACATGCCTGAAAGAAGTTGGCTGGGTTAGAAAACATTCAGAATACTAATACTTGAAAGCTTATCCCCATGTACATTATGAAAACATCCATATAAAATATATAAACCTCAGGCATATTTTGGATACTCTAAAATGTTTACACCGAACACCAGGGTTTTTTGTATTTGCACATCTTCAGTTTGTTTCCTCACATGTGATGGAAAGTACTGGCAGCACAAGGAAAGGAGAGCTTTAACATTACAGCATATTAAAGTATTCACTAAGCATAAATAGGACCACTACCTAACAACACATTAACAAACTGGGAAGCAAAATTGCAAATGAATGGACGGTCAATTTTGCAGAGCAGCTTAAGTTCTGAAATCAGTTATTTAGCCACTGACTCCACAGAGCTGAGATTGCAGCTTGGACCACCACTGGTATTTCTACCCTGTGCAATGAGGAGCAGTACACACACCCAGACAGTTTTACCACATTACTTCAGAAATAAGATCATGCTAATAAAGCCTGGTTCTCAAATTCGAGGGGCTGTGCTGCTTTGCATTTGCAACACTATCCCAGTGTTGCTGTTGAACTTGCTTTGGTGTCTTTGGGCTCTAGGCTGGTCTGTGCACCATCTGTGCTGTCCACTTTGGACTGCTGCAGAAAGTCATGCTTCTCGTGGCTCCCAGCTTCTTAGTGCTGCAGATTACTTCTGGTCCTCAGAAGATAGACGCAGATTTCTGGAGAAAGCTACAGTTACTCTGGTTGTGTGTAGCGCCATGTAACACCCATAGCTACCCGAACTCCCAGGCACACTCCCAAAATATGGAGACTGGGAAATAGACTCCCAAAGAACTGGCTTTGTTTAAGTGTGCTCCAATCCTGTGTTCTCTTCCCAGCCAGCAAAAACCATACTTACTGTATTCCATCAATGCTCAACTTTTTTTTACCTTCTCTGCTAGCACCTGAGTTAAATTTTGCAATACTGATAGGTAACTATTTCTGCTTGATGGACAAAGTGTTGTGAATTTTTCTCAAAGAATATATGTTCATCTTGTATTACAAATATAATCAGCTGCCAGTGACTATCTAGCAAAGGATAAGGAAGCAGCTGGGTGTCTTTCCCCCACATCTCTTTCTGTGCTCCACTGTGTCAGGGGGATGTGGGTGTGAGTGTGTGCATGCACATGTGTGTGTACGTGCATGCTGCTGGTGCCCCAGTTCTTAATTTCCAAACTGTCTCCTGCTGTTTCCCAGTAAGATGAAGACATATTACTGTTACTCAGGCATGCTTCTGCTGCAGGTTGTTTAACCAGGTCTGTATATTGGGAATGCTACCATTGTTCACTTCTTCCACATCAGTTACAAAATTTTTGCCTTTGATCAATTTGTCCATCAAGTTTGATGTTACTGCTGTTGTTACAGGTAAACTGGGAAATGTATTAGCTTTTTCCCATTTTTAGAGAACTTTCCAGACTCCTCTCAACTGAAATTACTATTTTGTTTGTGTAAAAATATCTTGCTCCTAACAGTGTTACCTCATTGAATGGGAAAGTAGTATCAATAGAACTAATCAGTATATGTCAGAGACCTGGTGATATTGCACACAGTTGAACAAGTATTTTTAAAAAATTAAACATTATTTATACTGTCATTCCAAAAAAAGGCTAACAAGTTTCCAAGCCAGTTTCTTCCTGACCCCTGTGTGGTGTGTGCTTTTGTATGGGAAAAGCATCAATACCCTGCTCTTTTCCTATGCCCTGTTTGAAGGGCCAGCACAGCTGCACCCCCAGGACAACACGGGCCTAGTGAATGTCAAAAGAACATTTTAAAGGATGGAGGAACAGTTGTATTCTCTTTCTGCCTGAAAACATGGTTAGAAGTGCTCTGAGAGACAGCACTGCCTTCAAAGTTTTCCAGGCCACATCTGTCTGTTCTTCCTATCCAGAGCTGATTTCTGCATGCATAACACTTCCCAACTCCTTCTGGATGGTACCGGTGAGCTAATCCAGATAGTGTAGGAGACCAGGATTCAGCTGGAAATTAGGTGGTTTTTATTTAGATGTGAGGACATTTTGACTTCATTTGTGCAATTTCTGAACTATAAATGGATATTTGAAAGTATATCCTGCCATTATTCTCTCAGACTATCTGTCTCTGATAGAACAAGGAAGCGATAATGGCTCGTGCTTAAAAATTACTTTTCATTTAGTGAAGTCTTAAGGGTAGTTTATCAGTATTACATATAGGAATGGTTAGCTGCATACCATACAAATCACATCTTAACTATGAACAATCATAAATAAAAACTATTTCTGGATTCGTTAATTTCTAGACTTCCCTGATAACACATTAGGCACTAATTACAAACATACTTTTATTTCTGTTATGGAGCTTGCTGCTTGGACAAGTTGATGGTGTTGCATAAATTATTGATATTCTGTTTTTGCTGTAGAGTTCAATTATAAACTACCATGTTCCTTCTACAGGGAACATCTTAATTAAAAAAAAAAACCACACACACAGAAAACATATCAACATAGACATATGCACCCTAGATACTCTCTTCTATTCAGGTATTTCCCTGCTGTATTTCACTTATGTATCTTAGAGGGTGTCTTCTTTTTTATTAATACCAGGGAGACAAAGTATGATTGCATATGGGAAGAGACAGTAGAGGACTGAAGGAATTTCCATGACACTGTTGGCTTTTTCTGGGCCTTCTGCAGTGAGTCCGAAGGATAGAAACAGAAATAATTATGTGCTTGCTTATGCAAATAGATAAGTATTTTCCCATGGTTCAGATTCAGGGAAGCAGCCCTATTCAGGAAGGATGCTGAGGCATGTGAGTAATGCACGTGCTTAAGTGTTTGTTGTGTCAATGTCAATAAGCTGTGAAGGAAAAGTACTTGTTTTCAAGCTATTTGTACACCTGCAGCTCTATGGAATTAAAGACATTGTTCAGGTTCAAGAAGAGCAGGCTGTTCTAGCCTAATGTCAGCATCTCTGTTTAGCGGTTTGAGTTGTTTTCTCTATTTAGTTTTCCCATCTGCTTCAGGGGTGGTATGAGATCAGCCCTGTTCTGCTGAAAACCAGAAGTATGGCTGTCTCCTTGCAGCCCATAATGCACATTACAACTGTGTTTGTCTTCTAAAAACTAGATTTACTGCAAATAAGTGTTGGTGCAGAGATCAGTATCCCTGGTAAATATTTAGCCATTCAGCCACACCTTCTCTCACCTTTCTGGTGCTGTATTGCTTCTCCGGCTTGGTACTGGCAGTGAATACTCAGACTGGTTTGAAAACTACTGTAGGAACTGCTGACTCACATCTCCCTGTCTTCAGCTAAGCCTGTGTGTGCAGAAGATCAAACATATTGTGGTATCTGTCTTTGTTACATGGATTTCTTCAGTCATTCCACTGCCTCTTTTGCTAGCAGCTATGAAAATGAAGAATAATTCTGGCAGAGTTATTATTATTATTATTATTATTATTATTATTATGCAGCTTTAAAATTGTTTTTACCTAGTGCTCACTTCAGAAAAATTTTCTTGCTGTCTTCAGAACATAAGAGTGCTTTAGGAGGGATGCTGTTCCTGGACTCCCAGTCTCAGTTCAGAGGAGTAGGCCTGGACTTTTTTTATGAAAAACAAGCAGAAAACCATTACAGTATCAAAGAGGCTTCCAGGCTGCCCTCTTACAAATATCATGGTGTTGCAGATGACAGTCCACAGTGGGAGGGAAGGAAGATACTTCAGTGAGGAATGGAAACTTTCAGCAAAAGCTAGGATGAAAATCCTGTTGTTATTACAAAAGTCATAATAATCCTTTGTCCAAAAAAAAAAAAAAAAAAGACAAATATACATGGTGGGATGAGAAAGGGAAATCACCTAGGTTACAAACGATGAATACAGTCATACCTCCTAGGCAATAGCCATAAGTAAGGCTAGGTTAGATCAGACAGCAAGTACTCCTTGTTTTCCAAAAAGTACGTGTGCGCCTCAGCACCCACATGGGTGATGAAGTTGATGTTGATAGGAATGTTTTTGGTGAGACACATTTTTAAATAAGTTTATGACTAGAAAAAAAAAATCAACCCAGTCTGTGGGGTTTTTTTTTGCTATTTTTCTATAAATAATAACAGCTAGAGTAGAGGTTTCAAAAAGTAGATAAAGCCAAACAAACATGTTAAAACTCCTTATCAAACTTGTTATACAGCTGTATGGAGTACAACGAATTAATCCATCAAATAAATAAGACTTGCATAGTAGAAAATAACAGACTTGGAAGATTGATTTCACTATTTTATTTATAAACTTCACAGATATTGACAAAGGGCATTCACTAAAAATAGAAAATATTAATGATTATGAAAACTGTTGTAGTGGCATGAATACAATAAACTCTTGGGTAGCAACATTTCTGGCTGAAAAGCTTTTTAGAATAATCACTACAATAGCATGAGGATTTGTGAGTTTGACATGCTAAAGCCACTGTCATACCAAGAAACTGTAGTTTGACATTGATTTTGATGGAGTGTCCTGTCTGCATCAGCCTGTCCTGCCCAAACTCTCCAGCACTTTGATTTCCTGGGATTTAATTCTAGGGAAGATCTGGGGCACATTCTGGTTCTTAACCTAGGTCTCTCTAACATAGGTCTCTCTCCTGGTTGAGAGACCAGGATGCCACAGTGTGATGGTGTGCACTCGGGCACAGCCTGTTCTTGTGTTTTACTCTTCTGTCAGCAGTGCAGGATGACAAGTAATGCCTAATGGCTTAGGCTGCCTTGGCTTTTCAGTACCTAACTAGAGCCTCTTTTAAGAAGCTTTTTTGTCATAGGATTGTTCTCTTGCCTTCTGGAAATGTGGATAGTTTGAAGTTATTCAAGCTGGACTCCAGAAATCAGCAGGGACTATGGGCAATATTGCATGATTTTTTGCACAGAAATGCCTTTATTCTAGTAGTACTAACAGCAATTGCTGTGTTAATGTGGCATCTAGCACATTGTGTAGCCTGTCTAAACTTCATAGAATCATAGAATCATAG
>NW_010136141.1:0-13801 GCF_000699245.1 Pterocles gutturalis | reverse complement strand
AACATTCTGTGATTCTGCGATTCTGTGATCCATTTCTCAAGTCCCTTGCTGCCTGCACTCTCTTGGACTTTGCAGTGCTTCTGTGCCAAACCCATATATGCTGACAACAATTTTAAAAAGACATGAATATTAATGAAAAGGAGTATCTGCACACACACACAAATCATTCAGCACCAGGATTATCTGGGGCTTATCTAAGAACTACAGCAGGCTTTGCTTTGTGGTCCACCTGATCAGGCAGACACCAGGTACTGCATGAAGCCCTTTTTCCTGCTTCCATGAAGAGGATTAATGTTAAGGCATACAGTTAGCTGTCAGCACTATTAATCACCTAAATGCCTCAAGCTAAAGTAAAAAAGGAGCCAACTCAGAAAAAACTATGCATTGAGGATTGTGTGTTTTGACTTTCCAGCAGAGGGAGAAGCCCAAAGGAGACTCCAGCCAGGTAAGCAGGAAACACTCGAGTGAGAAAAATAGACAAATCCATTCTTCATCTTTTTTCCAGCTTGCACACTGCCCTGGGCTTTGCTGATGTGGGGCAATGGGTGAGGCCTCAAGGCATGGGGGAATGAGGTGCCATGTGGATGAAGGGCGCCATTGTTGGGTGGATGAGGGATTGGTTGGATGGTCACATTCAGAGGGTAGTGGTCAATGGCTCAATGGCCAGATAGAGATGTGTGATAAGTGGTGCCCCTCAGGGGTCTCTACTGGGACCAGTACTGTTTAATATCTTCATCAATGACATCATAGACAGTGGGATTGAGTGCACCCTCAGCAAGTTTGCAGATGACACCAGAGTGGTGCGGCTGACACATCCAATGAACCAGATGCCATCAGAGGGACCTGGACAAGCTTGAGAAGTGGGCCCATGTAAACCTCGTGAGGTTCAACAAGGCCAAGTGCAAGGTCCTGCACATGGGTCGGGGCAATCCCAAGAACAAATACAGGATGGGCAGAGAATGGATTGAGAACAGCCCTTAGGAGAAGGACTTGGGGGTGTTGGTTGATGAGAAGCTGAACATGACCCAGCAATGTGCACTTGCAGCCCAGAAAGCCAACAGTGTCCTGGGCTGCATCATCAGCACCATGACCAGCAGGTCAAGGGAGGTGACTCTCCCTCTCCACCCTCCCTGCAGCACTGCATCCTATTCTAGGGGCCTATAAGAAGGACATGGACCAGTTGGAACGGGTCCAGAGGGCTACGAAGATGACCAGAGGGCTGGAGCACCTCCTGTAAGAGGACAGGCTGAGAGAGTTGAAGTTGTTCAGCCTGGAGAAGAGAAGGCTCCAGGGTGACCTTATTGTGGCCTTTGAATACTTAAAAGGGCCTTATAAGAAAGATGGGGGGACACTTTTTAATGGGGCCTGCAGAGACAGCACAAGGGGTAATGGTTTTCAACCAAAAGAGGGTGGATTTAGTCTAGATATATGTAAGAAATTTTTTACAATAAGGGTGGTGAAACACTGGAACCAGTTGCCCACAGGGGTGGTAGATGATCCATCCCTTGAAACACGTACAGTCAGGTTGGATGGGGCTTTGAGCAACCTGATCTAGTTGAAGATGTCCCTGCTCATTGCAGGGAGGTTGGGCTAGATGATCCTTAAATGTGCCTTGCAACCCAATCTATTCTACTATTCTATGATTCTGTGTGCTCGCACTGCCTGTGGCCTGGGCTTCCTCCTCCTCCTGTGAGCAGCAGAGTAGAGCAGCATGTGATCTCAACATGTCTGGTGGTGCTGCACCTGCTGAATGCTGGACTGCTGGCCCAGGGGTCTTGATGCCTGAGACACCTCAAGGCAGACACAAAAGGGTGTGGTCTTGCTTTTTATTACAGCAATGGCGGACTGGATGTCATTTTCTAGAGCCGCTGAAACAAGGCTGATGGGGTGGCCTTTTCCATCCAAGCTTTAGTGTCTACCATTGGCAGCTCCGCATCCCACAAGATGACTGCCCTGGACCAGGACGCTGCGTCCCTGTGGCAATGCAGCAGTTGCCAGGAGTCGCTCCCCCCGTCCTGTGCACCCAGCTATCTGTGCAGCCTCCGCTCCCCCTTCATCTTCCCAGCACCAGCGCCTTGCGAGGACAGGGGCAATATATAATTAAACACCAGACAGTGAGGAAGCCAACCTCGCAAACCACAGAGAGAAAGAGCACAGCTTGGCATTACAGTCTGTGGTCACTTATGACATATTTTCCGAAGGAAAACATCCCATCACCAAAATAGTTGCTTCTCCCCTGTGTTTTCAGCCAGCTCTCCCTCTCTCCAGTGAAATGTCTTGCCAGTCAGAGACTGTCAATTACAGATCCCATCAGCAGGCTTAGCACGGGAGATGAAGAGAGAGTATGTGCCTATGTTGGATGGCAGTCCTTGATGCCAAAAGGACCTTTTCAGATGTGGGGGTGCTGAAGAGCAAACTGCAAAATGTTGGTACCTGCCAAGCCCAGATGCTGCAGCATACTGAAATCCCTACAGCAAACCTGTTCAGAAATAAAATGTGATGTAACTATCAGAAATGGTCTAAAAAAAAGAAAAAGTAATACTCCATAGGAGTGTATAACATCACCGCAGGGAAACATTAAACACCTTTATTTGGCCAAACTGACAAATGTCCAAGAGCTGGTGCAACGCGGTGCTGACCTGGCCTGTAGCGTGGCTCCAGACGGGACAACTCTAGAGAGGGATGCCCTAAAACAACATGTTCCTTTTCCAGCAGGCTACACCAGCACACTTTTGCTTTTAGAGTAGTCTCAGTGATTCTGTGGGTGCATTTTTCTTAAATGTCAAGGGCCACTCTCTTAAGACTGTCAAGGCTCCACTGTGTCTATGCTGCACTAACATATTTTAAAGTGGATGCAATTGTCCCTATAAATATTATTAACAGGAGAACTGGTCCCCATGGAAAAGATGATGCTAGAGAATAGTAATTCTGAAGTCTTTGTGGCATCAAATGAATATGGTATTAATGAAAAGTATTTTGCAGTGGGAAATATTCTGGACCCTGGGTTAAACTCTTACTTAGCACTCACTGTTTTGCAGTTACTGATGTGAAATTACATCCTTCCATGAGAACTAGTTCTAAAAACTACATTTAATGTGAATGAGCACTCAGAATATTCTGGAAATACATATATGTAATTAATGAGATCACTAATGGCATTTAGTACAGTTCATTAGCTATCTAGGCCTGAATAGCAGTAAGCATAATACAGTATCACCTAAATGTCAAGAGTTATCAGATGAATAAGCCAGGCAGCCTGTACATGCAACAAATTGTGGAGGAAAAATATCGCTTATTTAAGAGCTGAACAGACCTACTGTCTCTCAAACACAGTGACTGTAACATACCACTGCACTCCCAAGATAACTAATGTCCCAAATTGACGCTTGAATGGGACAAAGTAATTTATCTTTCTCTCTAATGCCTGGTAGAAGAGACAGGGCTCTCTAGGTGAGGCAAAACGTGGCAATTTCTCTGGTTGCATTTGTTGCTTAAACTGGTCACAGGCTGATGCTTTAGGGTGTTTATTAAGGCTGTCTGGAATTTCCATCCTCTGGAAATGTTCCAGGGTTTGGAGAAAAAGATTTGTCCCACTTGTGAATAAAAACTAAAGAAACTAGACACCTTTTGCAGAAAATCTTGGTGTGGGGGGGAAACCAACTGTTGGAACAACCCACATTATATTTTACAGCTGGCTAGGAGTCTTTTGGCCTGACAAAAAACCGAATTCTCTGGTGAAACTGAAATTGTCTAGCAGCAAATCATTCTAGCAGACAATTCCCTGCTCCTTTCCCTGTTACTTCTCAGGACGTTTTTTCCTTTAATTGAAATATAAACCAAAAATGATTGCGCAACTGAACCAAGAGTGAAAAAAATGAAATTCTTGAGCCATGAGTACCCAGGCATTGAGTAAATGTCACCTGAATCAATGGAGAGTGCAAAAGATGGAAGTTTTAACATTGTTCTTGCAAATTAATAATTAATTTATTTTTTTTAAGTAATCATCATAAATCTTCCTAGAACAGATTGTTATTCTCCCTGTTATGATTCATTAAACCAGCGCAGAATGAGATCATTATCGTTTACGTTAGCATTTTTGAGGCTGCCAAATATCCTCCCAAGTTATTTCCTGCAGCTGGGACTGCAGGCATCTTCCTTGGAGCTGGCAGCCGACT
Source organism: Pterocles gutturalis (assembly GCF_000699245.1). Lineage (NCBI taxonomy): Eukaryota > Metazoa > Chordata > Aves > Pterocliformes > Pteroclidae > Pterocles > Pterocles gutturalis. The sequence continues at coordinate 9,626 of NW_010136141.1, read as the reverse complement.
TCAGCCATCTCCTGTTCCAAGAGCTTCTTCTGTCTCTGGCCAAACACACCCGTCATGCCTGCAGGGACCCCAAGCCACTTAGGCTGGGTCGTTTCACTTGCCCCCCTCAGGTGGCAGCAAAATCGGAGGCTGACTTCAAATTGCAAAGCTGAGTGTGGCATCAGTACGTACAGAGAGGGACAGCCGCTGCCCTGAGGAGCTGGGATTGGAAAACTGAAGAAGAATGGTTCCAACACAGACCATTCTATGATTCTATGAAAAGACTTCCCCTAGGTGGGCTCTCACCCTCCCCAGCCTCCAGCTCAGCTGGCTGATGACAGGCGTGAAGCAGTCACGAATGCCTTTGGGTAAATTGGTATTTTCCTCCTCTTCTGCCAAATTCACATGTTCTAAAGCCAAAGCAGAGTGGCAGGGTACAAAAAAAAAAAAAAAAAAAAAAAAAAAGCTTTTTGCCCTTTTTCGTTTCTTTTTGCTGTAATTTCCTGACAGTGTAATTGAAATAACAATGACATAAGGGGGCACAATGCAGCAACAGAGCAGATGGGAGCAGTAAGAGCAAAAAGAGTCAACAACCTATTTGTGTAGAAGGGAAAGATTTGTTGGTAAGGGAAATTCACAGATTACCTAATAAAAAAGCACACAGCCATTCCCTGCCCCCTGCAGCCACCCCGAGAGTCCTCTGGCACGTGAAGGATGCCAAAAGTGGGGAAAAACAAAACAAAACAAAACAAAACAAAACAAAACAAAACAAACCCCAACAAACAAAAACGAAACCAACTACCACCCCAAATTGTAGCAATTACTTGATCAGGGTATTTTCACTTCCTAAACTGGGAGAGAGAAATTGCCCTGACCTCTGCTGAAACTGCACCAGGAAGAGGAGCAACAGCAGCTTGTGAGCACAGGGTATTCTCCAGCCGCACAAAAGCCTCTTGTGCGTGAGACGGGGATCAGAGCAGCGCAGGGATTTATGTGCGTGCATCTATGTAGCAAGACGAGGTGGAAATACCCTCCCAGACAGATCATCTCTTGCACAACTCTCTGGCTCTGTGCAACCCAGGCAGACCTTTTTTATTTTTCACTCTGCTGCTCCTCTCCAAGTATGCCTCCGGAGCAGAGCTGCTGAAGAGCCATTTCCTCCTGCACATCTCCCTGAGAACACCTCTACCCAAGAAGAGGCCATCGCTGGCAGCATGGTTGGGGTGACGGTGATGAGGACATGGATTGAGCCGGTGGTTGCAGGTTCTCAAGTGGCCAGCGCCTTCTACGACACAGCACTGCTGCTGGTGGTGAAGAACTACTACAACCAGACAAATGCCACCGCTCCTTCCCATGTGCTGGAAGATGCTCAGCAGAAGGCTGTCTCTAATTTTTATATCATCTACAACCTAGTCCTGGGCCTGAGCCCACTGGTGTCAGCCTATGCCTTGTCCAAGCTGGGGGACAGGATGCATCGGAAGATCACAGAATCACACAGAATCACAGAATGTTAAGAGATTGGAAGGGACCTCGAAAGGTCATCTAGTCCAATCCCCCTGCTGGAGCAGGACACCTAGATCAGATCACACAGGAAGCATCCAGGCGGGCTTTGAATGTCTCCAGAGAAGGAGACTCCACAACCTCTCTGGGCAGTAGATCCCCATCTACTTCCCTCTTCTTGGCTACTTGGGCTCTAAAACTCTCTTACTCCTCCTGATCCTGCTGGGCTGGCCGATTGAGGTGGTGTACGGGGCTGCTGCCTTCAATGGGCTGATGGGAGGTTTCACCACACTCTGGGCAGGCATCATGGCTCTGGGATCCCTGGGCTCCTCCGAGAGCAGGAGGTCTTTGCGGCTTATTGTTATCAAGCTGGTGTATGGCCTTGCTGGCTTTCTGGGAAGCATGGCATCTGGCTACCTCTTTGTTGGCTTTAGTGACCGCTACCAAGAGGGCAGTGTGCTGGTGGGCTAGAGCATCGCTCGCTATGCTTTCTGCCTCCTCTACAGCATTTTTGTCCTGATGGTCCCTAAGCCAGTAGCTTCTTCCCCAGCCAAAGCCAAGGGTGCAGAGGAGGTGGGTAGCCAGCTACCAGCCCACAAAGAAGGAGCAGCAGCAGGGAGTTCCCAACCTTCAGAGAGCAGCAGCTCCACTCTAGTATCCTCCTCGAAACTCATCATCATCATGCTCTTTGTGGCAGCAATCCTCTATGACTTTGCCGTGGTTGGCACAATGAACGTACTCTCCCTCTTCTTGCTCAAGGAGCCTTTAAGTTGGAATGCCGTGGAGATTGGCCATGGCAAAGCTGCTGGGTACGTGATCTTCATCACCAGCTTCCTAGGGGTATTTGTCTTCTCCAGATACCTGAGGGACATTACCATGATCATGACTGGAGTGACATCCTTCAGTGCTGGCATCTTCGTCATGGCCTTCGTGCGGTGGACGTTCCTCTTCTACATCGGTGAGTCCAGCGGCCACTCACACACAGGCAAGTGCATCCTGAGAAAGCAGCAGGGGTGTTCTGGTGTCAGGAGAAGGGCTTTCGCTTTGCTTCACAGCAAGTTTCAAAGCAGGGAGCTTGGCAGATCGTCACACAAGCGATTCCCAAAAAGTGTTCATTATCATTCCCCTCTCCCCACATCTCACCTTGTATCCCTTACACTCAGCATCCTACAATATCCAGGAGAGGCATACACTCCCACCAAGGCTTCAGTTAAGGCCAGTTGACTTGTAATTTGTCACTGGGTCATAGTCCTGATCTGAGCCGGGGAACAACACTCGTGCCACGGGGGATCGGGAATTGTTGCTGGCTGCCTCTACTATTGGACCACACCACTACACTGATAGGAAGCACTTGCTTCTTGTGAGGTCAGGCTTAAGGCTACAACAGAAATAAATTGGCAAAGGTTTCCTGTTCAGTGAACATCTTAAGATGTGATTTATTTTTTGCTACATCAAGGCATTTATGGTCAATGGGAAACTTAATAGTGAAACATTTGAGCTGTTTTAGCAATTACAATATCATGAGAATGTAGTGTACAAATCTTACCCTATGTATAAAAGACCAAGGGATAGGTAACAATAGACGGGGCAACATCCCATGATGAAGGGGGGATAGCCTCTGCAGGAACACAGAAAACAAAACCCCAGAACTGCATCCATTGTGGCAGTGAGATGGATAAATTCATATCTGACAAACAGAATAACATGTGCTTCATGGCTTTGAGGTTTTGCTTCTGAAAGTGAGAAAAAGATCTAAGATAAATGGCCTGAAGTGATTTTTCTGTGTGCCCCTACAGGAAATGAGAAATTGAAAATCAAAGTTATTCTAAAGTATTCGTGTACTAAGACAAAAACTGAGTGAAATTTGTAAGATATTTTGTTTGTTTAGGCAATCAGGCTGAGGAACAAAAGATAAAATTTCAAATTTAAAAAAAAATGCTTGTTTAATATTAAGTCTATCATGAACGCATGCTGTTACAGAGCATGCAGGACGCTTATTCCCTGCGTTGCAGAAACACCTTGGTACACTAGACCAAGTCTTCACTGAGTCTGGTTCTGCTCACAGGAAGGTAATTCCAACCCCCTAAAACTTTCCACAGTAGAGAAAGCATAAAATACTGCAAGCCAGAAGCACCGAGAGAGAAAACAGCTATAGTGTTATAAAGGTGCTGTACCCGCCAAGGCTGTGTAGCGTGGGATGCTCTCCCTGCCAGTTAGACTCAAATCACTGGCCTCACTATCTCAAAGGACAGGATTTGGGGCTGACATCAAGAGACCATGGCTGGTTTGGGCAAAGTCCCTCTACTATTGGGAGCAGTAGGTGGCTGACCCACCACCACTCCGATAAAGTGAGGACCTATGCTCCTCCCAAAGATTTGTACTTCTTTCTGGTACTCATGGGACAAGAAAAGATGAAGCAAAGGCAGAGGCAAGTAGTCTTCAAAAGCCATGGTTGCTGTTGAGCTGGGAGACAAGGAGCAGTTACTGGTGATAATGACACATTCATTGCATTGCAGCACGGGCAGTGATGCTCTTTGCCCTCATCCCATTACCAACCATCAGGTCCATGTTATCCAAGCATATTGAAGGATCATCCTATGGTAAGTACTTTGGTTACCTTACCAATCAAAAAACCCTCAAATCCATTCATTCAGCCTCAGGTACAAAGAGAAAGGTAAGTTATTGCTGCAATCTGTGCTTTGCCTAATAAAATCAGAATAGTCAGTACCACAAATGGGAAGGGAGGAGCAGATAAACTTGCAGGACAAGACTGTCACATCCAAACTTCTTGTCATCAGTTGCGTCATTGTTTATCCACAAAATTTGCACCATGTGCTTCCAGAGATATCAGCGTGCAGCTCAAAGGCAGGGAAGATATCTGAGATGCTGCTCAAAAACACAGTGCTCCAGGTAAAACTCAGAGTTGAAGCACTGTGATACTCACACCATTTACATTTGGCTTTTTTTACTTCCAATTTCACGAAAGATGGATTTCTTCCATCTTTTTTTCAGTTATACTCTCTAAATACATCTCCAAAGTGTTACCTGGCAATTTGTGTCTGTCAGACCATGACTTAACTAACAAAGGATAACCCTTTCATAAAAATTGTTCCTTTTTGGTAAACAGAAGCAGAAATTATATTCTGTTAAAATCTGTATTAGGAAATAGGATGTATTTTACAATACCGTATTGAAGACCACCATTTTTACGCCAGTGAATTGGACTTAAGACACAACAGACAGGACTGGCCACGCATGCCAAGAGCACCTCAGGCCCATGACTACTCACATCTACTCCAAAAAACGTTCCCACAGCCATCCTTTGCATCCTTTTCCCTTTTGCCATATGAACACAACACCAGTCTATTCCTACTGCTTGTGCTCATCACTGTGCTCCATAACAAACTCACCTACCTGCCACAAATAGTGCAGCTCATACCCAGAATTAATCATTGTTATTATTAATCAAAATGTTGTTTTAAACCTCCTCCATGAACCATACAGGCTGCACCTCAGTACAGCAGTATCACAACCCAGCTCATAAACCACCCTGGGGTGTGGGGAGATGAGTAGGGTTCGTGGAGGTTCTGTGGAACCCCTTGGGGCAAATTAAGATGAAATGACACCAAACAATCAAGTACTGGCTTACAACTTTGATGCATATATTTTTTTAGGGAAAAAGGGAAACATTGGATGTAAAATGTAGCAGAATTACAAAAAGATGTGGTAAAGACAACTCATAACAATAATACCACCCAATGACAACACAAAAACTTACAACAAGGTGATACCTATTAATGGTGTAATGATCACCCTTACATGCCAAGAAAATAGAGACAGGGAGATCAAGAGATGCTTGAAGAGAAAAGTGAAAGGAAAAGGACAGAAGAAAGAAGAGCTTTTTCACCACCCTTGGATCCAGGCGATGATCAACGTTTTGGGGTCCTTGATTGGTGGGCCTGCATCCCTCCCTTTGTTTATTCACCTTTTATAGAGAAAAGTTCTTAGGTTTCCACCTAACTCTCTTCAATTAGCATAGGAAGCACGAGGTGCCTCCTTAATTAGCATAGGAAGTGGAGAGGGGATTAGCATGGTAATTTTGGCTAAAAGTCCTTCATTAGCAAGGGTAAAGAACAAGATTTGCTACTTTCTTAGCAAGAAGCATGAGGCTTTGCATTTCTCAGTTCTTCTTACCACCAAGGAATATAACTGCAGTCTTTCACAACAGAATGTTTTCACAACAGAAATGTTTGAGACAAACCATCTGTTTCACAAGGCCTTCAGCAGACAATCACCTTTTATCCCTTACCCAGGCTTTTGTAACAGGCCACCTTCTTTAGACTCTTCCTAGCAGCAGACCAGCTTTCCAGCAGAACCACACAGCAGAGCAGCCCTTGCCTCCTCGTAGCGTTGTCTCCGTTGGTGGTGGCTGCTGGAGAAGGCTGTCAGGGCAGCAAGCTCCCTGAACAACCCCAACCTTGTTCCCAAGTCTGCACATCCCAGCTGGGCTGGGTTACTTCTCCTTCCCGCATTTACTGCAGCAGAAACAGAAGGGTGCACTTCAGAAAACAAAAGCTTTTTCAATGAGGATTCAGTTTCTGCCTTTCCTCTGCCCTAAACATCATATAAATCATTTCAGGCATTATTAGCATTTTAACTCAAGGACCACCCTCCTGGCCAAGGGCAGAGGCAGACCCTGACTAAAATCATAGAATCATCATAGAATCACAGAATGGTTTGGGTTGGAAGGGACCTTCAAGATCATCCAGTTCCAACCCCCCTGCCATGGGCAGGGACACCTCCCACCAGACCAGGTTGCTCAAAGCCTCATCAAGCCTGGCCTTGAACACCTCCAGGGATGGGGCATCCACAGCTTCTCTGGGCAACCTGCGCCAGTGCCTCACCACCCTCACAGGAAAACATTTCTTCTTAATATCTCATCTAAATCTCCCCTCTTTCAGCTTAAAGCTGTTACCCCTCATCCTATCCCTCCACCCCCTGATTAAGAGTTCCTCCCCATCTCTCCTGTAGCCCCCTTTCAGGACTGGAAGCTGCTTGATGGTCTCACTGGAGCCTTCTCTTCTCCAGCTTGAACAACCCCAGCTCTCTTGGCCTGTCCTCGTACAGGAGGTGCTCCAGACTCTGACCATCTCTGTGGCCCTCCCCTGGACCAAAATCTCTCCTGTCCTGAAGACATTAGCCCAAGATGGGCTTTTCTACCTTCTGTGGAAAGGAGCACTTATTGCTCGGTTTATTGCTGGTCTTCCAAATAGCTACCTGTACATCTAGACTGTTTAAGCAGACAGTTTTCTAGTTGGATCTTTTATCCTATGCCTAAAAGAAGGAAAAGTAATTTAATTTTGGTCTAGAGCAGCTGCAGACACAAGTTGATGCCATCTGGCACTTGTTAAGCAATGATCACATCACTCTTCCATGCAGTGCTAATCCTGGATTTGGCAGGGAGGTACCACAGCTGTTTGGTTTTGTTTTTTTTCTCCTAGGTAACAAATTATATTCTTGTTTTACAGGTAAGGTGTTTGTCCTGCTGCAGTTGTCTTTAGTCACCACTGGAGTAGTGACATCTACAGTCTACAACAAGATTTATCAAAACACAATGAACTGGTACAGCAGCTTCTGTTTTATTTTGTCTTTCATAGTTGGCTGCCTGACTCTTCTCCCTTTAAGGTAAGGAATAGGAAGGGTTTTGTCCTTAAGGAGGTGCTGTGTTTTCTCCATGCTTCTGATTCTAGGTCTAAAGTGTAAAGACAGATGATAAAAATAGAAAATTTTTGGAATTTAAAAAGAAAGAAAAATTGGAAACAGAGAAACAAAAGTCTTGCAGAAATGAGAAATATCAAGGAAATTCAAAAAATGAAACTTGCAAGTGATCTAGACAATGTTTTTGATCTTCCTTCTGTTTAATGTAACATGAATTGCTGTAGGAGGAACATTTGGCAGAGTTTAAGAGCTGATAATCCCAGGGGACAAAGCCTTCACACAAATGTAGTGCTTGGTATTGCGAAAATAGTCATAAGAAGAATGAGGGAATAATCCTACACAAAGTAAAACAATTTTAAGAAATCTATTACAGGTTACTTATTAATTGTGATAGAAAAGAATAATCTGAGTCTCCCTCAGGTGTTCCTTTTAGAGAGAAACCATTACCACTAGTGAAGGAAATGGTCACTTTTCTGATCCAGTGGCTTTCCCCAGCTGTACAGCTACAGACCAGCTGAGAGGTACAATTTCAAGAATGAGTTTTAGGCACAAAATTGGCTTAATTTGAAGAGAGAAAACTGAAACAGCATCTCCATCTACTCTTCCAGTTTCTCAAGGATCTTCCTCCAAATCTCACCTTGCCCATCGTCCCCTCCCCATGACCCTCCAGCTCATTGCATTACTCGAAACAGCAAGACTCTTTCAGTAGGAAGTTAAAGTGAATATAATAATGTCAGTATTTAATCCATGCAATGACAATATTTTCATTGACATATAAAGCATGTACTGGATAGGCTAATGTCTGATCCCAGGCAAAATTCTTGCTAAGTTTTGCTGTAATTAAAAAAAAATAGCAAAAAGTCTAAAGGCACTATGTATACTGACTTCAGTGTTATCACTTACATAGGAAGAAAAGAAAAAGCAACACTAAGGAAAGCTCCTACACCATCAGCTCTGCCTCATCCTGAAGGCTTTCTAGGCTTGCAAACACATTTGACACCTTGTGTCAATGGGATGATGAGTGTGCGGAAGGCTGCTTCATTCCCCAGCTCTGCTTTCCTCCTGCTATTTTCTGGACAGGAGTGACTCGTTTCTTAATGCACAACGCTGGGGTTTAACAGCCAGTCACTGCTAGCCACTCAGACTGCTTTTTAACACATACTCTCCAAAGAGAAGTTAGCACCATTATGAGCACAAACACAGCGATTAAGACCTCATGTCTGGATGATAACACACGGTGCTAACCTCATTGCTCGTGCACAAGAGTAACTGACAGAGAGGCTAGCAAGTGCTTGAGAGGAAGCACATGAGCACTCAGCCAGCTCCAGATACCCAGCAAAGTTTAAGCTAAAGGATTGATGTGGGAAAAGCAAACTGTAGTTTGAGAAGTCAGCTTGCTGGCTCTCTTACAACCTGCGTTTCTATTGCTCTTTACAGCATCGTGGCCATCAAACAACATTTGACCACAGGCTCCCTTCAGATTCTGACCAAGTGACAGATGCCATACCAGCTAAAGCATCTTTTAGTCTTTATCAACTCTACCCCCTGAGCTACTGAAGTGGAAGGCTTAGTCCCCACGGTTATCATCGTTACAGGAAGCATTGCATTTATGTTTCCACTTCACAGCATGCCACAGCCTCTCAGCCACTAATCTCACCCAGGATGAAGAAGTTTGCCTTGTTATTTCTACAGTACATCATCTTGCAGAGAACATGCATTGGCTTTTGCACACCAGCAGTCTTCAAAGCATTGCTTTCCTTCTAGGCTGATTAGTTATAGTGGAGAGTAACAAGAATAGGGTAGAAATAAAAACAGTGTTTCTGGACACATGATTTGATGGGGAAGGAGAAAGCAGAGGGTCAGTTTTCTGTTAGTTCAGTATTCTGTTAGTTCCCTTCTTGTCTGTCCATTCAGAAACCTCAGGGCAGTTCTGCGAGTTTTTCTGATGAAGCAGGGGTCCGCACGGTCATCAGCAGGACACACGGGCTCTCCAACAAGCACTGCAGATGATGCATCAGCCCTGCTGATCACTGTTACGTAGAACACTACTGAATACAGGAATACCACCATTTAAAAAAACTGTAAGATTAAGACACCTTTACAATAAAACACTCCTGAACAGATGTTCATGCCTCTGACTGCTGGAAGATGGTGCTTTAGTAGAGGTCATGGGAGGATACCTATGACTCAAGAGCTGATACCACCATTTACTTACGCCACCAGGATGTACTACTCTTGTAACAGGTTAAGAACAGGTAGAGTGCAGCACGCTACTGCTACAGGCTTTATAGAGGTGTAGGGACACTGATGCCACGTAATAGTCGCCTTGTTACCCCATCTTTAAGCTGGGTTGAAGCCCCAACTGAAAGGAACCTCATACAATACATCACCTGGCATGAGATCATAGAATCATAGAATGTTTTGTGTTG
>NW_010136140.1:16353-18580 GCF_000699245.1 Pterocles gutturalis | reverse complement strand
GGTGCACCAGCCAAATGCGTCCTCCCGCCGCACCGCCGCGGCGCCCGAACGTTCCGGGCCCCCGGAGCCCAGGTGGGGGTGAGCGCGAGCACACAGACACACACACACGAAAACGGGGCGCAGGCTGGGGGCTTTACTGCAGGCGGTCAGGCCTCTCCCTCCCCGGCAGGGCTCTCCAGACCACCTCCTCCCAACGCCCCACCTCCCCTGACCCTTGCTGCAGTCACCCGGCTCTGGAGGACCCCCTGCCCCGGCGGCTGAAGGCCCGCGACGGGTAGGTCAAGGCGAGAGGGGAGGGCACAGAGCCAGGAAGGGATAAACTGGTTGTTTTTTTTTTTTTTTTTCAATTTTTAGCCTGCAAAACAACGCGGAGCTTAAGCTTTTAGCATTATTCTTGTCTTTTTCCGACCTTAGTGTTGAATGCTGCAGCTGGATCACCTACAAACTGACCTTTTTCCTTTGCAAGTGTTAGTGCTCCAGCGACACCAAAATCCCCCGCAAATGGGGGACTGCTCGTCTGCCCCAGTTTAAGATTAAGCATGAGTGATCTTTGCAAATTCGTGTGGCAGTAAGTTTTTGACAGTTCACATGGAAAAAGGAAGGAAAAAAAGAATATCCAACAGCTACATTTTGTCCAATTCTCCTGTAAACAACAAATTTTCAATAGTGCCACATTCTGGGCGAGGTGTTCCAGAGCTTTTCTGCACGTTGTTGTGAATAAAACAGTTAAGTTGTTTTAAACTGACCACCTTTCTTTGATTCTTCTTGTTCATGCAGCAAAAAAGACAGCAAACAACTACTTTGAAGCGGAAAAACTCCACAACTCGTGAAAGTTGTAAAGTAGGTACGTAGCTGATTCAGTGCTGAGGCGCATGGGGGATAGCTCCACCAAGACATGCGTGCCTTTTCGGAAAACCTATCCCTCTGTTTATTCCCCAAAACGTTGCATATGCATTAAGTTTTGTAATCCATTCATTCATATTAATTACGTAGCCCCGCCTAGCCCTGCTTTGTATTATAATGAGCTAAAGAGTCCTTCTGCGCCTGCGTAGTTCTCCCTGGTGGTTGTCTGGTGGTTGACGGGATGGAGTAAAACGAGTCTTCATTGGAGTTGAACTTCTCACCTCCTGGTCTCTTGGTCTCGGTCCAAAGAACCAGGATAGTTCCCAGCTTGTTTAGAGGCCCAAGCAGTCTTCTTTATCTCCACGGCCTTGCAGGTGTTGTATTCTCTCTCATTTGGGTTAGCAGTTCCTCCCCTATCATTACAGCTTTGATCCTCTCATCCTGTCTTCGCAAGCACGGCAAACGTTAATCATATGTTGTCCAAACAGCTATTCTTAATTAGTTATTCTTTGATCCCTTGTTAACTTTAAATCCCCCTGTCTCAACTCTTTTGTCTTTGTGGCAACTCACCACACTGTAGATCCAGCATAGCCCTCCCCCCGCCAATGACTTCCAGTCTGGAGCCTCCTATCTACTGAATCATCCCGAGAGTGGAGCTATGGTCAAGTATACAAATTACCTTCGTGGTGGGTTGACCCTAGCTGGATGCCAGCTGCCCACCCAGGTGCTCTATCCCTCCCCCTTCTCAGCTGGACAGGGGAGAGGAAATATAATTAAAGGCTCCTGGGTCAAGATGAGGACAGGGAGGGAACACACCCATTACCATCACAGGCAAAACAGACTCAACTTGGGGAAATCAGTTTATTTTATTGCCAATCAAATCAGTGTAGGCAATGAAAAATAAACCCAAATCTTAAAACACCTTCCCCACCATTCCCTTCTTCCCAGGCTCAACTTCACTCCCCATTTCTCTACCTCCTCCCTCCTGAGAAGCAAAGGCAGATGAGGAATGTGGGTTATAGTCACTTCATGACATGTTGTTTCTGCTGCTCCTTCCTCCTCAGGGAGAGGACTCTTCACACTCTTCCTCTGTTCTAGTGCAGGGTCCCTCCTCCAGGAGACAGTCCTCCACAAACTTCTCTAACATGGGTCCTTCCCTGAGCTGCAGTTCTTCACAAACTGTTGCAGCATAGAATCATAGAATGACCCGGGTTGGAAGGGACCTCAAGGATCATGTAGTTCCAACCCCCCTGCCTGGCAGGGCCACCAAACATACACATTTACAAGATCAGGTTGCCCAGGGCCCCGTCCAACCTGGCCTTGAACACCTCCAAGGACGGGGCATCCACAACCTCCCTGGGCAGCCTGTTCCAGGGCCTAACCA
>NW_010136140.1:15580-16235 GCF_000699245.1 Pterocles gutturalis | reverse complement strand
TCCCTTCAGGTATTGAAAGGCTGCAATGAGGTCACCCCGCAGCCTTCTCTTCCCCAGGCTGAACAAGCCTAACTCCCTCAGCCTGTCTCCAGCATGGCTCCATCCTGCAGAGTACAGTCCTTCAGGAACAGACTGCTCCAGCACAGGTCCTCCACGGGTCACAAGTCCTGCCAGCAAACCTGCTCCAGCCTGGGCTTCTCTCTCCATGGGGTCGCAGGTCCTGCCAGGAGCCTGCTCGAGCATGGACTTCCCCCAAGGTCACAGCCTCATTTGAGCATCCAGTGGCTCCTGTAGAGTCTTCCAGGGGCTGCAGGTGTGTATCTCTGCTCTACCATTACCCTCCATGGCTGCAGGGGCACAGTTGCCTTGCCATGGTCTGTACCACCGGCTGTAGGGGAATCTCTGCTCTGGCTTCCTTCTTCACTGCCCTGGGTGGCTACAGAGTTGATTTTCACATATTCTCACAACTCTCTTCTGGATGCTGTTGCGCACCAGATTTTCCCCCTTCTTAAAGATGTTATCACAAAGGCACTACCACCATTGCTGATGGGCTTGCTTTGGCCAGCAGTGGGTCCATCTTGGAGCCATCTGGCATTGGCTCTATCAGACATGAGGGAAGCTTTGAGCAGCTTCTCACCAAAGCCATGGCTGTACC
>NW_010136140.1:12870-15564 GCF_000699245.1 Pterocles gutturalis | reverse complement strand
CCTTGCCCCACAAAGCCAATGCAGCCTTCTTGCAAAGAGGCAGATTTAAGTGACTGTTTTGAATGTCAGACAGCAGAAACAGAGTCACAACATATTATTAATGCATTTATCTTCAGCATTTAACAATCCATTACATAAGAAAGTTTGCATAAATGACTCTTCACCACAAGTGGTATCAAACAAAATTTAATGCATACAAAACCTCAAATAGCTGTATTTCAACAAAGAAAGCTGCTACAGAATGGCATCCTGTTTCACAAGGACAACTTCAGAGTAGAGGCAAGTGCATTTCAGCCACAGTAAACAGCATGCGACACATGACATTAAACAGATGCAGTGTCCATGTTTGAAATATTAAATAAAAATTAAAATACATTAAACACTTGAAACACAGGCCATGCTATAAAATGCCCTTTGCAAGTCACCTTAAACCACCAAAAAACCCCAGTGAATCCTCAGTTTTTCAGTATTTACTGGTAAAAAGTAGTATGATAGTTTTCCTAGTATATTAAAGATCTATAGTTTGGTATTTAACAACAGAATAAAGTATTGTGATAAAAAAGTTCATTGTCATGTTATAAATCATCTTCAAATGTTCATAAAAATCCTCTTTTGGCTGAAGTCCAAAATAGTTTAGATATAGCAAATCACTAAGATTTAATTCCCCATAACTGCTTTTGAAATGCATTCTTCTCAATTATTTTGAATTGCATATCAAAATTTCACTCATCTGATCAAGCCTGTTTTACCTAATGGTACAACTACAATATTCTAAGAGTTCCTTTTCCTCAGGTTGTTCAGGCATCAGGAAACAGTTCACTTTAAAATATCTATTAATCTTTATTTTGTGCAATGTTTTTACAAGGGATAGCACAGAAGTGCACTAGAGAGATTTCTTGTCTAAAAAGGCATTTTGAAGAAAGTTTTTCTTACCATGTACATGTGGCCAAAGTTCTTGGACACCGAGGAACAACTGACAAGAAGTCATTTCCCTTACTAAAAAGGGTACGCTATTCTGTACAAGTAGACTACAAAACCACAGTGGTAATAATGCCCAGTTTTTTGGGTTTTTTTACACCTTTATGATAGACATAGTAATGTACATACACAAATTGTGTGATACCATCAAGCTTTTACAGGCAATTTTTTGTCTCTTCATAAAAAATATTGTAATATAAAATATTAAAACCAAGCTATATAACTTGTACTACAAGTTTATATATATGACATTTTTAAAAGGACTATATGGTAATATATTAAAAATAATTTTAAAGTAAATAATGATTCAATTTCATAGACAAGAACATATCTATAATATGTATTCCAGCAGTATCTATTCCCAGTAATATAAAATACGCAAAATAAAGCCTCTGTAGACTTACAAAAGTTTACTTCCACATTTCTCAATTTCTAACCTGTTCATTTTCTGCCTGCAAGATTTCTGATGCCTTAAATGGGAACTAAGCATTGGGGCCTATTCCAAAGGAACTTCAAGGAAACAGTGATATTTATCACATGACTAATCATTTGGTTCTTGCATTCAGACCCCAGTTTTGAAAAGCTTATGCCCTCATTCAACAGAATATAAAAGGGGAAGTTGCTGTGTGGTACTCTATGAAGTCACTCTCAAGTGCTTTTTGGGAATAAAGGTCAGAAAAAGTTAAACTTAAAAATACTTAATACCCCTTAAGATCAAAGATCAGTACATACACCTATTAGAGATTAAATTTAAAGATCTGTATGACCTCTGCTGGATAAACAAAATGCTTAGAAACATTATATACAGAAATTTACTCCACCACCCCCCGCCAACATCATGTTTCTTAGGTGTTTATCATTAATCTCAATTACAGTTGAGAAGTTCTGAATGATTCTTACTTTAAGTGGGGAATGTTTCCTCTGTAACTGCTATACTCTAAACAGTTTGTAATACTGGCATTCCTTAATGTAAGAGGCTAAGTTCCAGTTCCAGTAATTGCAGGAGTACCAGAACTTAGCCTAATATGAACCTCATTTTGGTTACAAAAGCAGTTATGCTCTACTTTTTTGCCTCAAAGTCTTTTCAGAAACAATTGTTTTATTAGATGTTGCTCTACAAAAATACAATGTAAGCACAGTACATTTTATCTACAATTGTTTTGTCATTTCATAACTGCATTGCTATATGTAAAATAATTTAAGTTGAAAAATAAAATTGTTTTAATGATGGCAAAACAGTAAGTACTTTGCCAGCTCTTTCCCGCTGCCAATCATAATAAATGCTTGCCTTGAAAACTAATAATTCATTGGCTATTACAAGTGACACAATCCATTAAGCAAATTTAGTCTATTAAAATATGTCATTGAAATTTATTTATTTCCAGTGAAATTCAGAAACTTTATGCATACATTTTACAATATATCTCTCTCATTAATAGTCACTGGAGTGGGCTGTTCTTAGTGGGGAAGTCATATCACTGTCTTGGAAGGTAAAAAAAAAAGGGATACAGAAATAGGTCATATTTTTTAGTTGGAAGGTGTTTCTGTTTCTGCTTTGCCCATTGGTTCCTCAGGAAAAAGCAGTTTTCTAAGGATGTTTGCATAGAACGGTCCATACACTTGTTTATTAAAGTTTACAATGCTTGCATACTGAGATCCAACAAATTCCATCTCTGTCTGAATCACAGAAAGGCCTCCTGGCATAGTAGGCATACA
>NW_010136140.1:0-12839 GCF_000699245.1 Pterocles gutturalis | reverse complement strand
GAAGAGCAAGCAAGCTTCTCATGAAGAACTGGATTCGTTTGTCTGAAATGGAACAAAGTATGCTCAGACCATATGTAAACCCAAGATAAAGTCATACTTGCTTTGTAAGCACCCTGCACATCAGCACAGTCAAAAAAAAAAATCCAACAATGTAGGTAACAACTTTCCCAAGCCCATGTTGCAGTGGGAAGCAATACTGAAAGCTTCTTAGTTGCTCCTGCAAGGTCAACACAGCATAAACCTGCTGCAACAAGTTACATTACCTAATATGAAGTAGTCTCCAAGAAAAAAACCACTAGGTTTAAACCCAGAATTGACACACAGGAGACTGAACAGTACTAATTTTTCTACATTCTTCTCCAAAATACCAGCATGTCTAGGCTTGTTTGTATAGGCACTTTTTACATTATTTCTAGCTGTGACTAGCCATGCTCTGCAGCATACCAAGAACACCATCCACCAGTAACATTTCCTTACTCTTAGCTGACTCAGTAAAATACTGCAATTAGAAAAAAAATTTTAAAATAATTAGACAGCTGATTAAGCTTGCTGGGAGTAAGTTTATATACAGACACATACAATGACACAATTATGTATTATTTTACTAACCGATCAAGGAACTGATGGGATTATTCTCCTCAACAATATGAGTTATTTGACCTATTAAATTGCTCTGTATTTCTTCATTAAGAGTGGGAAGACCTCTTTCAGTTAGAGACCTGTTCACTTCGCTGCAAATCTGGACACCAATAGCATTCAGAGCCTCCTTCAAATCAAAAGTTCTGGAAGAAAGAAATAGAAAAGCATTAAAACTGTTGTAGTTTCTGTAGCATAGTTTGTAAGGTGACCTCACTTGTCTCCTTTCCCTTTTATTTTCAACCTGCTCTCTGTAACAACAGAATTTAGAAAAGTTTTTTTTTTTACAGATTTATGTACATCTACAGATACAGGACAAATCTCCACATGGAAGATGAAATAAGGACCTAATTGTAATTCAAAAAGAAAAAGCAATTTCAAGTGTGCAGCAGTAACACCAGTTCATTTTGCCCTTATGCTTAGGTGTTTTCCTGGGCCACACACATAGCATTTCACGAGAAAAAGCAGAGTGGAAAGCTATTTATGAGGTACTCTTTCAGATCACATCAGACTTGCTTGTAGTGCAAGTGGCAGCAAACACAGGCAGACAAATAACTTAAAGTACCTACAAGAAGTTTGAAGCAACTGGCAAGACAGTGAATGTATTGCCCCAGTCTCTCCAGTATCAAGAGCGTATGAATGAACTTTAGTACTAGGCTCTGAATTCTGTAGACTAACATCAAGATTTCATTAAAATATCACTTTGAAAGCATGTGCCTAACATACACTGGACTTGTGTTGTAAAGGGAATGTAGATAACTAAAATTTGGTGTCTTCCCATTATTAACAAGCACTGACTATGACATTTGAATTGTTTCCAAGGGTTTTCAGATCCACCTGGTATTTACTGTTAAAAAAAAGAATTATAAAAACAAAGCCTTACTTCTTGTTCATTCCTTCAAGAAGAGGAACAGAGATCCTTTTCAGTTCATCACCAAAATCAGGCACATCTACAATTGCCGCACCCACCATATTATTTGTTATGAGACAAACACAAGCTATGATTTTTAACTGATTGAGCTTTTCTCGCAACTCCTGAAGACGAGCTTCATCTGTTATTAGAGTCTAGAATTGAAACAATAATACTAATTTAGGAATACAGAGGGAGAGAGGCAGGGAAAAGGACAGATACAGGATGTTGTCATGAAGCATTAATACTTTTCATCACAAATATGCAAAGTCAGAAGAGACAGCAGCTGAAACCCTGAATATGTACTACTGCACAAAGTGGCATTATATACGAGTACCAGAAGTAAACCCGTGGCCAGAAGAAAGGTAACTGACAACGTTGCATATTATTCCTCATCACTGATGACAGAAATCTGTGACCAACAAGTCAGCCCATGATGTGGAATGCTCAGGGAATCCTGAGGACATTGTAGTGATCAAGGTTACAGACAGAATAGTCTTCTGTATTCAGCTGTCCTTCAAAAAACGCTATTATCTGTATAAGTGATGGAAAGCAATGAACTGTGCATGACAACCACCAGTTCATCCACCAGAGCAGGTTCTGCAACTGATACCTAAACTGCTACAGGCAAAAAGCCAGTTGATCATACCAAGAATGTAAGTAATTCCCCACAGCAAGATGTAGCTAGAATGACTTATTTTAGGTTAGAAATATTTCATCCTAACCAGATCTCTCCACTGAGAAGCACAGGGGCACTAACATTCAACTAGTAGTAATTTCATAGTATGACAAACTAGATCCAGAGGATACCTGTGTGTAGCTTTTATTCAAAACTGTTCAAAGGAAGGTAAGAGTAAGGTGGTTTCCCTTCCATTCACTGACCAAGACACTGAGAGCATCCTCATGTATTTAGCAAATTCTCTGCCAGGTCACACTAAGTACAGCTAAAGCACCCGCTGCAGATGCTAATTTTAGCCCTGAGTGATGGCTAATTTCAAACTGGCTTTATAGATAGTTGCAGAGGTCAGTAATCAAGGAGTTCGAGGGAAAAACTGAACACTGATTCTTGAAGCAATAGTTTATATGCACTAAGAAAGGGTGAATATCTATTTTATTTATTGGCTTCAAGTTTTTACTGATTCTGTTCTAAAGCAAGAGCTATCCCACCAATACCTGCTGCTGTTAGGAAAACAGGATGCTGTAGTCAGTTCTCTCAAAGATACAGAAAGCCAAATGCTATCAGTACAAGGCCTAGCCTTTGACCATGCCCAGGACTGCTCTTAGGGAGGAGCTGGTGAGCTGGGATTGGATAGAGGAAAAATAACCTTTATGCTGTTCTTTTCTAGTTGTTGACTTGCCCATCTCCTATTTTAGAAACTAGACTAGCATATAGTCTCCAAATTCCAAATTTACTATTCAGAAATCTAAGAAGTGCAAGAGAATACTTCACCTATTGTCATCAATGGCAGGCTTATTACACTACACCAATGTTTTCATACAGCTAGAAATCTGAAGACACTGAAATACACTTCCTACCTCTGGAATTGTTTTGCGATAATCCCACTGTAACAGTTTCAAGTAGCTGTTGTTTAGCACCAGTGTAGGACTAATAATTCGTTTAGAACTACTATCAGCACCAGGGGATGATGAAGATTCATCAGAAACAGATGACAATTCATCTTCTATTGATTCCTTTATCCATTCTGTTGTGAGGTCCAGGGCACCTAAGCATTGCAAATCAGCACAGATTTACTACATGTTTTCATCAAAATAAGCAGTAGCTTGAGGAAAAGAGTTGTATACATAAACAAGAGTATTGAACTTGTGAAGACTAAATGAACATAGTGGACAGTGAATCTTCATACATGTAAATCCTCTCCCTCACTTTTTTCCACTGACCATCTTCCACAGGTCACCTTAATATCCTAGGTAGCGTGTACAAACCCAACAACAAATTGTTAGACTTCAGCCAAGATTTTTGTGTTAAAAACACACCTTAAAGTCTGAGTTCCCAAAGCATTTTTCCCTTTTTTAGGAAGGCCACTTAATAGTTGGGGCACAAAACTGGAAAGTAGAAGTGAAGAGAGAAACTGTATTAACAGTAAGTGAAATGCTTTTAAGGAGGCCTTTCTCAAGGCTGCACATATAAACACTGCAGGCCCTATCAGTGGCTCAGGGTTCCCATTTTGAAAGCCCCTGCTCCAGATGTTAGTAAGTCTACTTTTTCTTCTTGGAAAATATATTTTCCTGAAGACTGTTTAGGCATATTACACAAAACCTGTAACAGTAGATCAAGTTGACTTCATATCACTTAAGATTTCCTGAGAGCCTGCCTTTTGTTTATTAAAAAACTGATCCTGTCCTTTCCAGCTTTCAGGAACACTAACTGGTTTTACATGCTTCCTTCAGGCTAACAACAGTCTGGCTGCATACAAAAGAGAAAGTCTCATCTTTCAGTATGCAGGGGCTTCTGCCTCCAGAAAGTAAGAGCCATTGTTTTGCTTCTTTTTCAGATACCAGCAATTTAGCAAGTACAAATTTGTTTGAAAGCACCCCAGATTACGCATAAACATACTTCATAGCAAGTTAAGCAACACTGTTTTTTGCATTAGTTAGATCCAGACAAGAAATCAACATTTTCCTCCAAATTAACTGCAATGGATAAGATTTTTATAGCATGTCTTTAAATAACCCTCCTTTTTAAGAACAGTTTACATTAAATATAGCATGATACCTACTTGGTGTTTCTTCAAGAACTTCCTGGAATTTTGTTCTTTCATAGTCCACCAAATTACGCTGAAGGTATGGCCTGAGGTTTTGAATTGTGTAATTAGCCATATCCATTTTCATCAGGTCCAAAACACGGAATATTTCTCTGAAAGGAAGAGTTTAAAATTTTACAATTACAATAGTCTACTGATTTTCACCAGCATGCATGAGGTACACCCACATTAGCACTGTAATTTCAATTTTGGGAGAAGTAAACTCCTTCACTGGTATTTCAGTGTAACAGGTATGTTACCTGTCTTCCAGAATACTTGAAGGAGTATTGTGTATAAGGCTTGGTGTGAGCTACAGAGAACAGGACAAATACATATCATGAGTAAGTGTTACTACCCCGTAACGGTAAGAGAAGGGTTTTCAAGAACTATACCAATCGGCACGTTTCAGCCCAAAAGAATAGATTTTAACCTTTTAGTCACTCTAGTAGCACCAAGAAAAACAATCGTTCTGACCCAGTTGCTTCACTCCCTGTATATGATCCAAGTTGCAATAAACCAGCAGAGCAACAACTGCCATCTACTCTTAATATTTCAGTGCTAAGGAGCAGTAAGCTGGTTTCTAGCCTTTTATGAAAGTGTCTTCCTCAAGTTCAAGAAAGATCTTTACTAAAGACATTTTAAATCCAAAGTTTGTCCTCCAAGAGGAAGCATGCAATAAACAGTGCAAGAAGGAACAGTGCAAGTGTGCTGCTTAAATTTTGTAAGGATGAACAAGGCTGAAAAAGCAGTCTCCAAAACACAGATTATTGCAAGAGCGCTTTTTCTGTTGTTCAGTGGCTTAGATACTCAGAGCTGGTAGTGTTTGATCTAGGCATTCTACCCATTTCATTACAAAGTAAGATACACATAATTTTCTGGTAGGTGTGTCATAGCTCCTCCCCTTTAATGCTTCTGTATAAAAGTAAGTGTTCCTATAGTTTGAAAACAGGTGTTATGTAATCAACACAATTTAAAACTTCTAAGATTTTTACCCGCCTTCCACTACCCAGTACTCTTTCAGAGAAGAGGCTTTTTCCTCTAAAAATACCCCCCAAATACCAACCTCAGTAATTCTACAATGTTGTCAGTTGCTTTTAACTGTTTTATATCATTGTCTCTTATTGGAGCACATAACTTTCCCATAGTGTTGATGATATAGTTGGCTAGCCCATGAATATCAACAGCATTATGTTCTGCCTGCTGTCTTATAAGATCTGTATCTAGAACTTCACAGATTTGATTGTGAATCCTGTTTGCTCCAGGAGTCAGGAAGGAAAGAAGAATCTAAAGTAGGGTAAAAAAAAAAAAGGAAAAGCTTATCAATAAAAACCAAACCACTTAGTAAACATGCTGAAGTAATGTTTTAATATTAACATCAAGTGTATTTAGCTGACTTGACTATAACAAGACATGCTGAGACTGAACATTATCTAAGGGTAGCAGGAAAAAAAGACTGTTAAAAGGATCACAGTACAGTTCCACAAAAATGCTCAAAGCCACTAAACCAGAAAGCATGTCAACAACAAACCTTTCAAATACTGGGAGGCTGCCCTGTAAAACAAACATCTATTATTTTGAAAGACTTAGTATTGCGCCAGGATTGAAGGTCTGTATAGTCCCTCATGCAATGATCACAAACAATAACATCTATTTGGGCAGGTGCAGTCATGTTTATACTCCTGTTCATGCCCTAAGCTCACAATACGTTGCTGGAAAGAGGCTAGTAGAGATGTGAAGCTTTGAGAAAAGAGCTGACTTGCAACTAATCATACAATGAAAGCTGAGTGGACATGCCACTGTGTGTTTGTGGCCATATTCATGGTTAATATAAACACACTATAGACACCTGTTTGCAGTTCTGAATAATCATGGTTTCATCTTAAAGAACTTGCAGGTGTTGGCTTGACTGAGTTAGCAGACCCCTCAGTGAGGTAAGACGCTCTCACACCTAAGCTCACAAAACAATACAGGAAGGCAGGGAGGGAGGAATGTTACCTCCTTAATTTCCTCAAAGAGCTTGATAGCATGATCATATTCTGGAGGATCTTCATTCAGTTCTGATTCCAAAAGATCCCAAAACGCCTTGTGGACAATTTGTTTCACTTTGCCTGCAAAGCTGTGGAATAAGTCAATTAGATAGAGAAAAGACCTCCAACTAGCTTTCATCCACAGTAATATTGTTTTATATTAGCCTAATCGCCTCTTGGGAAACACACAACACCTCACCAGCTATTGTGTCTTGCAACCCTATCTTTCTTGGGCTGTGGATTATCATCAGCTCCCAAAACATGGTCTAGACTGACACATCTCCCCTAAAGCACCTGTGTTTTATAAAGTAGTGCTATCAATTGAGACAGAGGTAAAGAGATACTACCTTTCCTTTTTTCTTCAAAGTAAAGACCAGGGTCATTTTTAAGTTAGATTCTGTCTCTGTAAGCAAGAACAATTTAGCTACCTACATTATGGAAGTTACTTCTCACATCCTTTGATCTCTAGGTATTTCTGCATCCCTTCTGGGGCTAATATTGGATCTATGTTCACAATGAGCTCTATCTTCTTATCACTATAGCACCAATGAGCTACCCTATACAACTGCATAGGCAGTCTTTTCCACAGGGCTTGGAAGTGCACAGAACAGACCGATACTCATCTCCACTCTGGGCATTCATATTCCATTAGCCTTTTATCTTCCACATGACATTTAAGACAGAGCAATATTCTCCAAGACAGTATATCACTTCAGCCGGACTGCAACACTTGTTCCAAGCAAGATAGCTTTGACAGTGACTCCTGGAGGTGCAGGATAAAAATCTGTAGCATTTCAAGATGTTTTGGTTTGGTCTTTTTCGTTGTTTTTTTGTTTTAATTTGCTGACCCATTCATGTCTCCTCTCTTCCCAGCCCCAATGCTGCTTTTTGCAAAATTCAGGCTCTTACCTGTTCTGTGGTAGGTCTTCATGTTTAATGCAAAAATTTGCATTTACAGCAATTTCATGAGCAAGAGTCAAGTCTGTCAAATTTCTTGCAGCTGCCATCAGTTCATCAAATGTAATAACCTTGGGAGGGCTTGCTGATGGAACAAACAAGATCAAGTCAAGCCAAATATATAGCTGATAAGTGCTACTGAAAACATTAAAATTTAGAAAATTTACTACTTGCTAATTGAACTCTAGTACTCTAGAAGAAACAGCCTAGGATTACTAGGTCTTTATATCTTCTTAAAACACTAACCCAGGAAACTCCCAGCTTATCAGAGGGGTGTGTGTGGGGATACCACACAAGCCTCATAACATTTTGAAAAGCAATTTCTTATTTCTGCATCTTAACTAAGCTATCTTTTTTCTTTTAAAACAGGATCTCGCGTTCTGCAGATTCCTTATTGGCTGTGCTGTAACATCCATCAGACCAAAAGCATGGGCAATAACAAGATACCAGATGTCCATTATAATTCTGAGCACATTATGGCTATGTTGTGATGTTATTGCCTGTAGAGAAGGTTCTGAAGTTACTGACCTGAGAACTGCTTGCTAAGTTCCATAGCGGATGCATCATAATTTATACTCCCTTTTTACAAAGAAGTATTAATGATATAGCAGAAACTTCACATTGAAAAGCAAGTGTAAGTTCCCAAAGTTTCTAGACCCCCAAATTCTGTAATTTAATTCTGTATTTGGAATTAAACCTTTGAAGGCTCGTAATAAAGAACAACCAATAGCCAGCTTCCAGTTGCAGCTCCACTAACAAGCTTGTTTTATCATAAGATTCCACTTACAGAGATGCTCAATAGTATGCATGGTCTGAGAATGCTTACAGACATGAATATGAAGCACATCTTAACCAAGGTTTTATTTATCATTACTCTAAATACCTACTTTGTACAAATGTGTATTTTCTGTTCGATCCTAATATTTATGACAAAAAAAAATGTTAATTCTTCAGTGTATGGAGCAAACAGAAGAAACCCACTCTTTGCACAAAGCCATATCTGTTTGAGAGGGAGACTGCTACAACATCAAGATTAGCTCAAGATTAGGATGTCTATGGTGGCACACTTCCCTTACACTTTGAGGGGAAGGAGTGCACAGATACAGCCGGTGGTGTTCCACATACAAGGAGACATGCTGCTCCACAGCAGAGAGAAAGTCATGCCTTTCTCTTATCACTCTTAAACAGATATTCAGAATCCCCATGACAGCAAAGAGAAACAAGGTAAGTTAGCCTTATCTGTTCATACAGAACGTAGGCAAGGTTGAAACAGGCTTACATGCTGGCGAACTGGGTTTGCTCGAAGAATCACTGTTAAAGCTCTGTCTTGAATATTCAGAGTCACTAGAAGAAGCTGTGCTTTCAGAGTGGCGCGAAGAATCTGAATCACTGTTCTGGTCATCATTAAGAGGCATTCTGATTCACTTTAGCTGCTACAGTAAACAAGACCTGGAAAGAAAAGTACACTTCCCATAAAAGTAGAACTTACTATTTTTGTTTGTTTCTCAAAAGTTGAATACTGATCATTATATTGTGAATGACGAACACACAGTTGCCTTTCGTAAAAAGGTGTTACAGAAAGGATCTGGCTTGACATACAGAATTGTACCATTATAAACTAACTATACTGTTCCACAAAGAAGTTTTGTACCTTCTGCTGTTTCATATCTTAATGGTTGTTAGAGACAGTCTGTAAATTGGTTATATTTTTAAAAAAACCCAAAAGACTACCCACAGTAACCCCTGAAGTTGCTTGTTGTCAGAATTTTGGACGTTCTCAACATCCATAAAGGCATCTCACTATGTTACCATCCCCCACCTGACTTCAACAAGTGATGTTTAGCAATTAGCTTCCTTCCACAAACAGACTGCACTGATGCAACAACTCAGAAGCAAACACAGAAGTTGCTGGGGGAGAATAGGCAAATAATTCAGAATACTACATTTCTGACAGTGTATAGCTAGAAGTCTGGCCAGGTGCTTTAGGTGTGCCTTTGTTCAGAATCACATTGACAATGGGATGGACCCCAAAAATACTCCTCTTAGGGGTAAAGGTGGATGGGGTTTCTATTTTAAGTCAAATGGTAACTCTGAGCCTCTAACATTACCTTTAGCATACATGACAAATAACACCGAGAAGTGTCATGCTTCATAGTGCTTCTGTCTACTTAAAGAAACTGCCTCCCAGGCAGATAATCTGCAGCTGCAGAGAATTTGGACAGCTGCATAGTGCAATAGAGATGATTAATAGTTGCATGACAGGAAGTGAAAAATATGTTCATAGTCATATTAAAATGAGAAACTGGAAGTCAGCCGTAATTACTACCAAAGGAATCTGGCCCAGATACCAAAAGTAGCTGTCCATCTTTGACTATGACCATGAAGCATTCTGTAGCAGGCTTTACAAAGAGACATAGCGAACAATGCTTTCTGTCAGCAAATTTAAGCAAGATGACTTCATTTATGATTAAATTGCATCAAGTTTTAAAGAATACTGCACTTTGACAATTGCTGAACTTGGGAAAAACCCACTTCTGGCAGCAAAAGGATGATATTTTTGCGTATGTATGTTGATCAATGTATTGGGGGGTCAAGAGGTAGACAAAAAGGGGTAAGAATGAAGATTTCTTTATGCTGGCACCTAATTACAGGTTAGAGCATTTTTTTTTGTACCAGCTCATCCCAAATAGGCCTTTATAACTTGATGAGGTATTATACTGATGAGTACTTCCCTGTTAATTGAGATGATTAATATTTGTTAAATGTATGTTTATTCCTCCTCTCCCAAGAGGAAAGAGGATGCATTTGAGTGCCTCATGTTATGTTTTATGCTGTTTTTTGTGAAAAGAATTAATCACATCAGCAAGAATACAGCTGACAATTTATTACCTTAGTGAAGAAGCCAGTAAGAGACACTTTTGATCAGGATTCTAATAGAGGTCATGGGTTCAAGACTTACAGCATTAGTTCTGATCCTTAACATCCTAACTCTTATTAGAACAGCAAATTTATGATTACTAATAAGCAACTGAAAACAAGCAGATATTTAAAACAGCATTGACTAAACAAGACTGCCAATTGCAAGAGAATCTAGAAAACCAGAAAGCCAAGATATTTTTGACTTGGAAATTGCATTTGTCTGTTACAATTAGAAATGAGTCACTAGTTAGTTACACAAGAGACTAAAACAATGTCTTCGATTAAGATCTGTGTTACAGATCTCAAAGCTAGTGGCAAGTAAAAACTAGGTGTGACAAATAACCTAACTGTAGAACACACTCCAGGTTCTTAATGTGGAACCGTTCACTTAAAAATAGTAACCCTACAGAGCCTGCAAAGCTTACATTACTCTCCCACTGTTGTTTCCAGATTAGCATCAGAACACTATTTCTAGACTTAATCATGTATAAAACCCCTTTATTTATATGTAACTAACCTCCAGAAGTTTAGTGTTGCATGTGGTCCATCAAAAGATTTGATTAACGTTGTTAGCAGTGTACTGGCCCAAAAGGTCTTGTAAATCCCTCGCCTAGTATGAGCACTTCAAGATGCATTTACTGCTTTGGTCTAGGTGTTAAGAACATGGAAGAAATTAAATGACCATTACAAAAACAAAATTCTCACACAAGTTAAACATCATAATTTCAAGAACTTCCTTTTAACTGTCAGTATGATAATTCTAATAAATATTCAAATTTGTAAATATTCCAATGTTCAGCTCTGCAAGGTGCTCCAAACGGCAAGTACTAAATCAGCCATGGAGGCGAGTCAGTATTGCCATTTTCTACCCCAATCCTGATTCTCAAGAAGGCCAAATCATTAAGGTAAAAATTAAAATTCTATATACATTAAGTCTACATACTAGTATACTATACTGTAACTATACATACTAGTCCCAACAAAGGATCTTTTGGCAACAAATACTTACATTTCAAAGAGACCCATTACATATTTTGATGTACCAAGACCATACCTGTTCCTACAATACATGCACACAGATAGAGTTGCCAGTAGAGTGCTTCAGAAGAAGCAATGCAACAGGAGATGACTCACTGAAAAAACATCGCAATCTTTGCCACAGTAAATATATTTCCTGGTGGGATGCTTCAAATGGAATGGTAAAGAAGAATGGGTGTATTCTGCAGATTCAGAACTTTGTTACTAAATTCTAAGTTTAAAAGATAAACAAGGCAGCAAGCACATCAAAGTAAATATACACGAATAAACAAGCAGAATCCGGATACATCATCTACAATTTTAAAATATGCTGCCCAACAGCTAAAAAGATTAAAGTACATTAATTTGGCATATCAAAGCGGAGTACAAACCATAAAAAACTTTTCTAATTAGTTACAACAATACACAACTGAGTTACTTAGTCCTTTCTTCATAGCATACACTAGAAGAGCTGCTTTCCCTTAAGCCTTTTAGACAGCATAGACCTTCTCATAAATTACTGGGGCCAAGTTCACATGTAATTTTAAGTTTCGATTAATACAATTCCAAATAAAAATATTTCAGAAAGCCCTTTAACCTTCCAAGATCTCTTTGTCTACTCAAGATGGTAAGTTACAATACCCTCTTCTTGTGTTGTTCATTAGGTATTAACATATTAGGTTGTTGTTTTAATACACAGCTTAATATCCTACCTATTCTATTAAAGGGTCAACCTGTGGTTACAACCTGCTTTACTCTTCCTGCATTAAGAACAACAGATATTTACTTTTATATTAGGTCAGATACCTTCACAGTGGGCTTCATTACACTGTTTGCTTTCTTTCAATCAGTCAAATTTTGCATTTTAAGAATAAACTCTAAATGGGAGACGAAAATAAAAATATCTTCTAAATGTACAAAACCCAAGTTTCCAGTTAATTTAACAAGGAAGAACTAAATTATCATGGTTTCTGGTGCTGTTTAGACAGTTTGGGATTATTATTCTTAGTAAAGACACAACGAATACAACACTGTAGGTGCCTAAAGGCATTTTGCTTTTACACAGTCACATCATCCAATTTGATAATTCACTTACAACTGATCAGGATTGCAAGACCAGATTAGTTTTTGAGAACACAAACATGCATTTTATTCCTGAAGGCTTCCTTTAGAAGTTATTTTATGAAGCACCTGGGGAAACAAGACAGTTTGGAAAGGTTTTTTTTCTTTGGATACCACCTTCAAGAAAAGTTTTCCCACTGCCCTGCTTTGTTCAGGTGCCCAAGCACACTTTAAGCACTCTGTCCAGCTCTGCCGCTACAGATGTCTTGACTTTGCCTATTTACTGGGCTTACGTCCTTACTATCTTCAAGCTGGCACCGACTGCATTTCATCTGGGCTCGAGTTTCCCTTTCACTGCCTCCACCTTTATCAGGACTCGCAACACCGGAGCAGAAAAGAACCTTTGTCAAGAGCTACAGAATTTTCCTTATTTTTGTCAGCTTCCACCCGACATTTTCTCCTTCAGCTTTCTACTCCCAAAGCTCTTCCCTTTCACACACCGCCTTCTCCTGCCGCAGGCTTTAAGTCCCAGCGCGATAATCCCGCGCC
>NW_010136139.1:7699-7945 GCF_000699245.1 Pterocles gutturalis | reverse complement strand
GAGGGGAAAGCCGCGGAAAATAGCGATTTACTGCTCGTTCCCCAGCTGGTCCCGCGGGTTGGGCTGCGCTAGCCCTAGGCGACGTCTTTCAAGTTGGCGTCAAGCGAGGCCTAGGCGTAGGGCAGGGGTGATATTTGCCCCCCACCC
This sequence comes from Pterocles gutturalis, assembly GCF_000699245.1. Taxonomy (NCBI): domain Eukaryota; kingdom Metazoa; phylum Chordata; class Aves; order Pterocliformes; family Pteroclidae; genus Pterocles; species Pterocles gutturalis. The sequence goes on along the minus strand of NW_010136139.1, from coordinate 7,798 downwards.
CAGCTGGTTTCGGACCACAGCAATTTCCTCCCCCCCCCCAAGAACTCAGGTTATCTAACAGCTCGTGGCTGTGGGCTGTCCGGACGTGGCAGGGGGGTG
>NW_010136139.1:0-7671 GCF_000699245.1 Pterocles gutturalis | reverse complement strand
GATTTTAAGAGTTATTTGTGCTCAGGGTGTGTTGCTGGCCCTGCACAGGGCGGGGGAGCATGGGGGGCTGCGGGAAAAGTGATGCATAGATCTCTGAAACGTGGGAGCTATAGGTTCCTGGGGTAGGGAGGTGTTTAAGTGTCCGGTACTTGGGTGAAAATTCGTCACGTTTCTCTGTGGGAACACTAATGTTAAGAGTTGAGCTGCTTGTCTTTGAAAAAAATGAATATGAATCCATGAAATATGGGAAAATGTAACCAAACAGAAGTAACGAGCAAGGAACGAGGGCTGAGGTATCACCACGATGAACCCAGGGAAGACCCCTTCCTTCTTTGGAGGCTCCGTGACCGGGGTGGAGCAGAGCACTGGATACACCTGGGTGTGCAGGCGGAGAGTGAAAGCATCTGTCTGTGCAGCACGGCTGAGACGGGCTCCAGGTTGCGTTTTCCTGGTGCTCTGTGTGTTGTTATGCCGGCTGGCACTGTGCCGGAGCCCCAGAAGTCACCGCAGCTGACCGGGGCTGTCCCCGACCTTGGTCACTGTCTGCAGCTGTCAGGGAAGCGACTGCGGGGTGGCTGCTCGTTCCCGAGTTTGCTGGAGTTGTTCTTGTTGGGGTGGATGTCTCCCCTCCAAGGAAAAATGTGTGACTTAATAATAATTGGGGTACAGGGGATAATTACATCACTGGCCAGAGATGCATTAGCAGCACAGGGATGTGCTAATTACCCTCCCACCCCACACCAGCCAGTTTGTGTGGGAATAAAGCAAACTGGAGGATTCCTGAGTACGTCCACCAAGGAGTCTTGCGGGAGGGCCAAGCCTCCCTTGGCAATTCCGGTTAATAGTGTAAAGACGTTCCCCGAGCTCACCCTGGCAGCTCTGGGGCGTTGGTGGACCTCGCTGGATCGAAGTTGAAGGCTGTAGGAGGCTGACTCACCGTCTGAGCCGGGCGATGGGATCCAAGTTGATTTGCTTTGGTTATTGTGTCAACAAGTCATTGGTGATAAATGGTCATAAAGCATTGTGATGTCGCGTATTGACAGACACCGTCTGCGATCGACAGACAATTCAGACCTAACCCGGCAGCGCCAGCACACCCTCCATGTGATTGAATATATTTTCTTTGAGAGGCACATTAATTTTTTTCTTCCTGCTGTGTGGGTTTGAATTTGCTCTTGGTCTTGCAAACGTGTGTGTACGCAGTGTGTTATTGGAAGCAGAGGGGGCTGCTTGGAAAGTGAAGTGGAAAAGGTATTGTGGAAACAAGCTTCAGCTGGGATTTCTTTGTTACACTGAGAAGTCACTTTTGTTTCCTTTGCAAGGGAAATCGATACCTGGTTTTGGTCTCAATCCTAAAATCCAGGATTAACCCGGACTTTGTGTCTTTGCAAACACGCTACTGAAAGTTTAGTTCTGATGGGATTTTCCACAGGGATAACTAATACAGCAGAGTTTCAGAAGGACAAAAATTGTTTTGATGATTGTTTTCTGATCCTTTGCAGCTGCTGGGAAGTGTCCCCAGGTCCTTGATGAAGCATGTTTTCAAACTATTATTTAAAGACGATTTGCAATTGAATCTGAACATTTTCTTAGCTTAACAGATAAAGTAAATTGTGTTCGGATTAATTTCATGTAAACACTTGCATCTGAATGGGATCTGCAGGTATTTGAACAAATAAAACCTGTTCCTAGACTAGTTCTTGGAGAGGATTTTTTAATCTCCCTTATCTCTGCTACTGGACACATTTTGCAACTTCTGCAGCAGTATTCAGAGCTTATGGCAAAGGTTTTACTTATCCTATAACTGCTTTATTGATGGGAATATTTGTCATTTCTCACATCTGTTCCAAGATTTACAAATGAATATGGGTGATACACCTTCTGAGCACACGTACAGCATAGAAGTCCCCTCCCAAAATCTAAAAATACCACGTGCTGTCCCTTCCTGCAGCGGGGCAGCCATTAGTTTTGTTTGTTTGGCTTTCTGTCTGTTCTGCACAAGAAAAATATTGTTGGTTGGTTGCAAAGGTAGTACCAACATGGGGCTACTTAAACAACAACAGATTTGGTCAGTTCACAGTAGCATTGTTTTTTGAAAAAAACCTAAACATTAAGTCACCGTCGCTTTATTTTTAGCACCAGTGCAGGCAGACTCACAGTTCATGTCCTTCTGGATAAACATCCTGGTTATTATAGGTCAGTGACATTTGCAAATGATTGTACTGCTTTCAGAGCATTCATGAAAAAGTCATGAAATACTTTTAGAAGAGCGTTTGTCGCTGTGATAAAACAGTCCCTCTGCTTCAGCCTGATGCTTCCTCCACCTTTACCCCAGCTGGTTCAGCACGTGTTGGTTTTTCTCCTCCTGGATGCGAGTCTGACGCAGCTGAAGAAGAACAGATCCGACAGGCCCCCTCGCCAAGGCGTACGTGGAGGCTTTTGAAATCCTGCTGCCTGGTCTTGCTGTGGCTTGTTTGTGGCTTTATCTCCTGCGCAGCGTTTACAGCCGGGGTTTGATTGGGGCTCGCCCTCCGTGCGCTCAGTTAAAACAAATAACGCGCTGCCGCTGCTTACCGGAATATTTCATAGGAAGTTGTTCTTGTGACAGTTACAGTCCCTGCTTCGTGATGCGTTTGTAGCTCTCCTGGCAGGAGTCATCCATCTGAACCTGTGTTAGTGGTTTCAGAGTGCATAACAAACAGCAGTAACAGCGCAGAGGGTCCTTTTTCATCAAATTAACTTTTTTTGTAAAGCACACAGAGTCTCAACTAACCTTTAGCAGTTGGTCTGCCATTATCCCTCTCTTTCGTAGACAATGGCGTTACACCCGCGAAGAGTTCGCCTGAAGCCGTGGCTGGTGGCCCAGGTTGATAGCGGGATGTATCCCGGGCTGATCTGGCTGAACCGAGAAGCCAAGCGGTTCCAGATCCCCTGGAAGCACGCCACGCGGCACAGCCCGCAGCACGAGGAGGAGAACACCATCTTCAAGGTGAGGGAGGGGACGCGTGGTTATACCACGGCTCTTACACAGAGACAAAGGGTTGAATTGTTGGCCCGGGAGCTGGACAGGCATCTTGGGAGCTGTTTCCAGGCACATTTTGTCCTATTTCTTTCAGAAAAGCCACTTTGTGCACCTGGATGCCCAGCTTGGCACTGCCTGCAGTGGTGTTGAGTTCTTTAACCCTTTCCGACCACCAAAGACCTGACGATGTCTAATTGCATGAGCTCTGGAACATTGCTGCTCTTTGCTTCATCTGCTCGGTTTAGGATGTGGGAACTGGCTTGTTATTAGCAGCAAACAATACTCTTACATCAATCTTAGGAAGTCCACCACAAACTTCCAGTACTCATCACTGCTGGCTCTGATATTCTTATCCCAAGGGATTCATTATAACTCCTACACTCCTCTGAGGAATTTCTGACCTCTGCCTTGGAGGGATCTTGGACTGATGGTCTGATTTTTGGGGTGAGAGTGGTAGAGGGCCAGCTGGATGTCTGCGGCTGCTCTGCTGCTCCGTTTTAACCGGGCACATTCCTCCTGCACAGGGCATGGCTCACTGTCAGAAGTGACTTTTGGTATTGAACCTGAGAGACTCAGTGCACAACCCTGTACAGCCTCTATTTTCTTAACTTTGTATAAAGATGCATGTTCAGAATTGCTAACGGTTTTTGGAAGTTTGGATTTACATTTTTTTTTATCCCCCTTCCTTTAATGGCAAAAACTATTAAAGCAGGAATTTCTGTTGTTATCAGAAGAGCTATAGTTAAGACTTGTGCACGAGAAGGATTTTACAGTGAATTTGTTTGGAAGTTTGATTTCTGATAAAAGCTGCTCTGTTGAGAGGGCTGGACTGAGCAGAGTGTACTTTGTCCCCAGGCTTGGGCTGTGGAAACGGGAAAGTACCAGGAAGGAGTCGATGAGCCGGACCCCGCAAAGTGGAAAGCCCAGCTCCGGTGCGCTCTTAACAAAAGCCGGGAATTTAATTTGATGTACGATGGCACCAAGGAGGTGCCCATGAATCCTATTAAAATTTATGAAGTGTGCGATATTCCGCAGTCCCAGGGATCAATCATTAATCCAGGTGAGGGCCGTGCTGACACAGGGCTGGTTACTGAGCAGGCGTTTGTCCAACATACACGAGTTCCTTTCCCTCCGCAGCGTTAACTCTCGCGCTGCCTTTGTGTGCAGCAGAAAGCAGCTGCCGTGTGTAAGCCCAGCTGTACTGAAACTAAGAGGACTTTGAACCACAGTGCACCTGTACTGAAATGAACAAAGCTGTACACAGTTGCATGGTTGCTGCCAATGCTGGCGATAGTTTATCTGTTCCCTCAGCTTTCTAGAATTATATATTAAACTGAAAATAGTATGTTTTACAGATGAGATTTTTCCTTTTTAAAATTATATTCATAAAATGCACAAATGAATTCCCAATATTGTGCAAAGCCAACAGGAAGATTCCTTATTTTTTCGAGAAATGCACTGCAGTGTTTCACACTGATCGACTACCCACAAGGATGTGCTTGTTTTCAGGTTCCACGGGCTCAGCTCCATGGGATGAAAAGGATAATGATCTTGATGAGGAGGAAGAGGAAGAATTGAATCAGTCTCAGCATGTCCCTATTCAAGAGACATTTCCATTTCTCAATATCAATGGTTGGTGGCACAGACTAATGTTTTAGTGAAGGTATTTACTTGTAAATTGGTGCATGCTTGAAATAAAATCTTGATTTATTGAAGAAGTGTTTCCTTTTTATAGATTCTCCAATGGCTCCAGCCAATGCAGAGAACTGCAGCACTGAAGCTGTGTGGCCAAAGAACGAACCTCTAGATATGGAAATGCCCCCAACTGCGCTGCAGCATGATTTCTTCAGCAGCCCTGAGCTCTGGATCAGCTCTCTGCCAAGTATGTATATGGATTTGTAGTGCTTCTGTCATTGTATATTTAAAAAAAAAAAAAGGGTTTTGAGTTTTTTCCTGTGGCTGTTTGCTTGTTAGCATGGAGAACTGTGTGTAGATTAAACATCGCTGTGTCTGTAGCGTGGAGTGTCTCTCCTGCTGACACGGTACATGCAGAGGTCTGGGAAAAGCCATACTGACAGTTTCTCTCTCAGTGACAGACCTAGAAATTAAGTTTGAATATCGAGGAAAGGAGACTGGACCGACGACGACTGTGAGCAACCCGCAGGGGTGCAGACTTTTCTACGGAGAGCTGGGTCCTATGCCAGACCAGGAGGAGCTCTTTGGGCCTATCAGTTTGGAGCAAGTAAAGTTTCCAGGAACAGAGCAAATCACCAACGAAAGGCAGAAGATCTTCACAAGTCGGCTGCTGGATGTTATGGACAGGGGACTGATCCTGGAGGTCAGTGGCCATGCCATCTACGCTGTCCGGCTCTGCCAGTGCAAGGTCTACTGGTCTGGTCCCTGTGCGCCTTCCTCCACCACACCCAATTTGATTGAGAGGCAAAAGAAAGTCAAACTCTTCTGTCTGGAAACGTTCCTAAGCGGTAGGTAGCTTCTGTTTCTGGAAGATAGCTTTGGGTGCTGGTCTGGTCACTTGGTGGCACTGTTGGAAAGGGTGGTCTGCCCTGCGGCTCAGCCTGGATGCACCAGTTTGGAGCCTGGGAAGGGGCCACCGCGTCCCTGACTTCAGTGGACTGTGGAGCAGGTGTGCATCAGAAGAAAGTGAACGTGCACTCCTTTAATGCTCTGAAAAACATGGGTGGGCCTTGCTGGTAAAGGAGGCTCTTCTGGGTTCGAGAAATACGCTGTAATTGTGTGTGTAAGAGGTGGGTCTGGCAAAGGACAGCGTGTAGGTAAGAGCTGGGATGATACAATGAGGTGGGATGTGGTGTTTCTAACCAAAAGAGGACAACCCCCTAGCATTCTGCTTTTCTTCTTAGAGCTGATTGCCCATCAGAAAGGACAAATTGAGAAACAGCCACCATATGAGATCTACTTCTGTTTTGGAGAAGAATGGCCTGATGGAAAACCCAGGGAGAGGAAGCTGATTGTGGTTCAGGTAGGAGCTGAGGCTCTGCCAGCCTTGATGGGGCTGGTGCGTTGGCTCCAGATTGATGCCCACAGATACCAGAGACCCGTTCTTCTCTGCTGTGGTTACTGACACCGGGAAACCCCAACAGGGCTGGTGGGAGCATCTGAGGGAGCTGGGGTTGTTTAGTCTAGAGAAGAGGAGGCTGAGAGGAGACCTTATCACTCTCTACAACTACCTGAAAGGAGGGTGTAGTGAGGTGGGTGCTGGGCTCTGCTCTAAAGTAACAAGTCACGGGACAAGAGGAAACGGCCTCAAGTTGCACCAGGGGAGGTTTAGGCTGGAGATTAGAAAAAATTCCTTCACTGAAAGAGTGATCAGGCATTGGAACAGGCTGCCCAGGGCAGTGGTGGAGTCACCATCCCTGGAGGGGGTCAGACATGTAGATGTGGTGCTTAGGGGCATGGGTTAGTGAGCTAGGTGGTGTTGGGTTGGACTTGATGATCCTTGAGGTCTTTTCCAACCTTAATGATTCTGTGATTCTATGTCAAGTAAATATACTACGTGTGCTGAATAGCATTGGTCTGTGAGTGCGCTTTGGGTGATTGTGGAAACCATCCCCTACATCCAGGACAGGGGATTTCTGCAAAATAACAGGAACAGACTGTGTGGCTACAACAACTGACTTCTTCTTAAACAGGTCATTCCCGTTGTGGCCCGGATGATCTACGAAATGTTTTCCGGTGACTTCACGCGCTCCTTTGACAGCGGCAGCGTGCGACTCCAGATCTCTACACCCGACATCAAGGACAACATCGTGGCTCACCTGAAGCAGCTATACCGGCTGCTGCAGAACCACCAGGAGGGGTGGCCCATGCAGACCCCCGCCATGCACATGGCGCAGCCGCTGCCGGCACAGTGACAGACGCTTGGCTTTGCTCCATGGTTTCTTAACGTTTGTACATACAGGAAAGTTGCTTAACAAGTGCCTTGCCTAAAATCTGAATAAAATCTGGTCATCTGAGTCAATTTCAGACATCTATGGTACTTTTGGATGTGTTTAGAGGGGATTACAGGAATACCTCTAGCTCCTTCCCTGTTTCCAGCTGTTTGCTTAAAACAACCTCTATGCATAAATCAGATTTAATCAGATTTTAAATTTTTTTTTTACTCCACTGTATATAAATACTTGATCAGGAGAGGGGAGGAAAAAAGAAATCTGTGCTCTATTAAAACCGCCTGGAGAATTATCACCTTGTTGTGTTTTATTTCTCTCTTTAAGTGGTCTGTTTGTCTGTTTTCCCTGTTTCTTTTTTTTTTTTTCCCTCCAAACTGGGAGGGTGACACCTCTTCCAGTGTATTTTTTATATTTATTTATACACACACATACTGTACGCACATAAATCTGTAAAATAAACAGCTCTGCACGCTCAGAGAAGCAGAAAACACACTCTGAGAGCTGTGAGACAGCTCTGTGCTCTGTCCTCCCCTCATGTTGAAGGGAATGCCTGCTCCTAGGCCTGGGACCGCCCGGGAAGGCCGCTCCGTCCCGGCCCCAGGCCTCCGTTCTTCCCGGGCGGCCCCCAGCCGCTCCGCCCCGGCTCCCCGCCCACTCTAGAGCCGAGGCCGACCCGGAAGCGATAGGCCGTGCGGTAGTTTCTTCCGCGTTGCGATGGGCCCG
>NW_010136138.1:426-753 GCF_000699245.1 Pterocles gutturalis | reverse complement strand
GCGGAAGGTCATCCAGTCTCTCTGGGAAACGTATCCCACAGAGTGAGCCACAGAAGGTTTGTACATGAAATTCAAAATCCTAATTCACATTGCATTCCTAATTCTTGTTGAGCAGAGCTAAATATGAGTTCAAGTGCCATTGCTATGATATGTTTACTGTCTTGCTTATACTGAAATATGCTTGCACATATGTCTTGCATATACTTAAACGCTTTGTTTCGTATGGGTTTATGGCAGTAACATGCAGACATGTTTCTGAGGTTTAGCAATATGACACCAGGATTGAAGTTAACTTGGTATTGTCCCAGGGCTTAAAAGGGGGGTTGG
>NW_010136138.1:0-239 GCF_000699245.1 Pterocles gutturalis | reverse complement strand
GATTTAAGGATGGTGAACTTACTTTCTTGATCAGAAACTAGCCAGAGCACCAGGTGTGCGAGTACCATAGGAGCAGACAGCCCACCATGATGTCACCAAGCGGTGGATGGTGACATCAGGAAGTGATGGACTGTGACATCATGTCCCTCACTGCTTAAATTCGGGCACCGTCAGAGCCTGGCCCAGCCTGGCTCATTCCTGGACTCTTGCAGAGTGTGTCTCCGAGGTCTGGAGGTTGA
>NW_010136137.1:8452-11164 GCF_000699245.1 Pterocles gutturalis | reverse complement strand
TGGGGAGACACCAGCTCCCCACCACCACCTCGCCAGACCGCGCCGCGCACACACGGCCCCGTCCTGGAGCCCCGGAGCCCTCCCTGCCCGCGGTGCCCTGCCTGCCCTTTGCACCACGGAGGTGCAAGTGCCATGGCTGCGTATGCAACCACACAACCCTACAGTGAAGGAAGCAAAATTCAAGGTACATCATCCTCGGGACGGGGACGCCAGAAGGACCTCGTGGGACTTCTCCGAGAACCTTCTCCCGGGGAGGGGCAGAGGTTTGCAGCCCAGTCCTGCATGGAGATCACGGGGCGTTTACGGGCTTGGTTCTCAGAACGGACCCTGGTATTCCAGTGTTTGTGAAGCCTCCTTTCAATAATTATCACGCTGTTACATTGGTGAGTTTCTTGACAAGTTATTAAATCATAATTTCTCATTTAAATGCCAGCTTTCGGCGTGCATGCCTGCTCAGGATAAGCTCATTTTCATTTTTATTAAACATCACCTATTAAACACAAGGAGAATTTTCCTAGGAATAACAGAAAACACCACAGGTGCCTTATTTCCCAGCTCATGTGGTAATGGTTTCAAATAACTCCCCAAACACATAACCACAACAAGGGAATCGTTACGAGGTTTAGGGGAGGACTGAGGTCTGCAAAGACCCTTTGCTGGATGCGCAGGTGCTGGCTGGCACCTTCCCTGTATTTTCCCTCCTCGCCAGCCCTGGAGGTGACAAACGCCCCAGCTGCAGCTCTGCATCATGCCATAAAGCACCGCCACCTGCCAAAAGCACAGAGCGCTCGCAGAAAACCCCAGGAAAGCTCAGGATGTCCGAGCCAGGCATCACCATCCAAAGCACCCAACTCCCAGCGATGTCCCAGAGCCTCACGACGTGGCAGTCGTCCCTCAGTGCCACCCAACACTGGGCTTTTCCAGCAGATGGTCAATTAATTATGCTCGTTTGGCGTTTCTAGTGCCCGGCCCTGGGCTGTGGACCCTGCGTTGCAAGAACGGTGGCAGCGGCGCTGCCGGCTCCGTCCCCCCAGCGTCATCCTCCCCACCCTGCGGATTTACGGGGCGAGGGGACGTGTGTCCCTGGAGCTCTGCACTGAGCCCGCGGTGTACGGCACAAACCACGCAAAAATGGGCCGAGGCAGCTGTTTATCTGGAAATGGGAAAGAAAAGGAAAAGAATAACTCCACACTGGGCAAGAGGAGGTTCAAAAACACCCCTCGGGATGCGGGGCTGTGTGCTGGGCTCAGCCCTTCTCTCTGGGCTGGACTTTGTGCTCAAATCTTGACTCACTCCGGGGCTGACGGGAACAGGAATTACCCATTTCCCCCAAATGATTTCCATCTCCAGACTATACATTCTCTGTGATCAGACTGATTAGTTAAATAAATCATCCTTACCTGAAGATAATCCATTTACGCTTTTTAATTAAACACAATTATGACAATTTGTTCTGCTGCCTGCCAGATCGTATGCGCCGTGGGAGCTGAGGGCAAGAAACTTTAGCAGCTGTGTTTATCCCCAGGCTAAAAAACAAGTAGAAAAGTACTGAAAGCACACATTTTGATGATGGTGCTGAAGATTGGCTGGGGAAAAAATAACATGGGGAGCCTGGGGAATTAGATGAGATGCTCTCGGTGTCCTCTGAACAGCCACGGGCGCAGAAGGAGCTTGGGTTTGGGGCTGCATATCCCCCTGCCGAAGGCAAAGCCGGGACTAGGTGCAAATATGAACACAGCAGTTGTCTTACAACAGCGTGGTGTCCTTTTCACAGTCCGACAAGACAAGAAAACACGTCCCATTGACTCTGCCGAGGGCTTTTATTCAGATCAACTTTCCTTCCACTTGCTCACAGAGCGAGAGACAAAATCAGACCCGAGGAGCGAGCTTAAATAGATGTTAGAGACCTTGCCGTTGCGCGAAAGCCCTCTGCGGTCCCTCTCCCCTCCCGCCTGCTCAAGTTCAACTGCACGCGAGTGCCGCAGACTACGTGCTGTTTGTTTTGGGTTCAATGGCATCTCATTTACACGTGTTAATTGCAACTAATTGGCACTAATTGGATGAACAGGAAACCCTCTGGGAGCACTCATACCTTTAATTTGTAGTAAATATCATTAATTAACATATGCTAATTAGAGCCAATTAACATTGATTAAGGGTTGCCAGCTACTTGGAAAGTACAACTATCCATGTTGCATTAAGTCAGCACAAAATATGATGCACGCTTTAAGTACAAAAGAAGAGGCAAGCCAACCCCCGGCAGCATCTGGGCCGCGCGCTCGTTCGCTGGCTGGCTGGATGCGTGCCGCACGCGGGGCACGCTGAGCTTCCACACCGCTCCCAACACAGCCCTCGCACCGGGCATCTCCTGCGGCCAAACCACAGCGAGGGGAACAGCGTGCTCCCCGCCGCGTACCACGCCTTGTGCCCACAGACGCGGTAGGAGAGAGAACGCATCTCCAAAAGGAGTTGTTGGTACCCAAAGCATGCAAAACCCAACACTGGGGGCTCCAGGGAAGCGCAGCAGCTCTTCACTCGCAGGTCTGTTAAAGGGGATCTCTGGGCTTTAGAATAAAAGTGAAACCAGCACTTCTTCCTCTTCCACCTGTGTCCATCGGGTGCCGATGCGTTTCTTGGGGGATTCAGCTGGACTGCCAGGGGATGCTTTGGCGTTCCTGGGCTTGGCAGAACTCCCCGCACAGGCTGGGGACG
>NW_010136137.1:4170-8348 GCF_000699245.1 Pterocles gutturalis | reverse complement strand
CTTATAGCTGGACTTCTGCTGAGCGCAGCTATCTGATCCGGATCCGGCAAATACGGGTCACCGCGCTCCTGGGGTCCGCAAACAGCCCAGGGCCGCTCTGCGCGGAGCCCAGCCCTGCCCTCTGCCACACGTATTTACCCAACAGAACCTGGAAGGTGTAAAATAACACGGTAAAGCTCCCACAGGGTAAAATCCTGCTGCTCCCACATCAGCTGGGTTTTTGGGTCCGGACACATTGCCGCCCGCATCCTGGGATGATGCTCTGCCGGCTCAGGCACCAGAAATGCCGACGTTGGCAGCGTGCGGCACCGCACGGGCACACACACACCGAACCACGTACCCACCCAGCCCCAGCCGAGGGCACTGGAGCCAGCACATGCCCCAGACCCCCCCCAGGCCCCCCGGGACGTTGGTGTTCGGGCAGCGCTGGGGTGAGGGGCCCATCCCGCACAGGCCATTCTCTGCTGATTAATGAGCAAACACAAATAAGACAGTACCCGATAATGACATTTTCCTGAAGGCTCCAGGGATCACCGATGGGCCAGCACCCAAGCCCAGGGATCCCAGGGAACAGTGGAAATACTGGATTCATCCATCTGCTCCTACAATTAGCGGAGACGAGCAACCTGGGGGTGTCCGGACACAGCTGAGCTGGTCACAGGAGGCTGAAGTTCAAATATCTCTTGTTCCCCTAAAGCTTTTGCACTAAAATTGTCACCAACCTGTTTACTCTGCTGTTTGCCATTTTATCATCTGATAAAGCAACGGCTTATCAGTTTGCGTAGAAGGACAGAGAAGCCCAGTGCTTAATCTTAACAAACACCTGGGAGGAGACACGATTCGGGCTGACACCGGCTCTGTTTCCCCATTTACATGTTTCTAAAAGGATTAGCTTCCTACACTGAGAAAACAGAGGCTGGGGTTGAGACATCGCAGGGAGAAGATGCACTGCAGATGCCCGAATTTGGTTGTTTGGCTCCAAGCCGTGCTGCGTTAGCGCAGCGGGTCGCAGGGGGTGCCGGCGGTGTGTCCTGTGCTCTCCTTCCCCAGCTCCTGCAGATGCTGATCGCGCAGGACGGGAGCACACGATTAGCTCTGCCTCTCGTTGCAAACTGACCCTATAACCTGAGGACTGTAATTAAAACACAGTGTTTGAGGCCTCTTCCCAGCGAGCATTTTCACTGTTTACGTCGCAGACTGCCCCGAGCCAGGGTAAAGGGCAGGAAAGGGCTGGGGAAAGAGCCGCAGCCTCCAGCCAGACACAGAGAGGCCAGTGCTGGTGAAGCCGCGGTGCTCCCCGTCCTGTCTGAGTTAAGCCTCCTGGTTCAGCCCGCGCTGAAACTCCCCATTCGCTGGGCATCATTTCTGGAGCTGTTCAAAGCCTGTCCTCAGCCTGGACACAGAGCGGGGCCGACACGGAGCCTTGGGGAAAAACCAGGTTTGTGTGTCTGAAAATGAGCTGTAAAATTTCAGACAACTGCAATCAGGGGGCACGTCTGAGAACCCGCAGATGTATTTTTCGTGAGTTTAACAAAAACATCTGTTGGAGAGGAGCATCCCTGACACGTTGAAAGCAGTATCAGAAAGCTGATAGGCTAAAAACCCCAACAACACACACATACACATATATATATGGACACACCTGCCCCTCCGCGAGGATATGCTCGATAAGCCAATAGGTCTGTTCCACCTCTAATTACAGCGATCCCCCAACCCAGAGTTCCTAACCAGGGCTTTAAATCTGAATTTACAGTATTTAGGAAGTATTGTCAATAATGTTTACAGTGAATTAATTACAGAAGTAATTTTAATTTATTTTCATTAATTCTAATCTTATTAAGCAATTAATTAAATCCAAATACAGGATGCGACATTGTTTGGTGGTTACACCCCGGTAAGCAAACAAGCAGCACAATCACACTTCCAGCAAAGCAAACCCCCAGCCAGGGGGGACCCGGGACACCAACGCTTTGATCCTGCCAAGGGCTGGATCTTTTCGGGGTGCTGTCTGCCTGCTGCTCCCCGCCAGCCCATCCCACTCCTGCCTCCTCGCCAGGCACCGCACGGACAGGGAAACCCTCCCGGCACCCGCTCAGAGGCAGCAACAGGGTATTTTTTTCCCTTGGGACTCCCCCAAACACAAAAAGCTTCATTCAAATGCCCCCCGAGGGCTCCCTGGCGCTGACCTGTTGCTGCTCCTCACCATCACCCGCACCAGGCACTGCCCGCGGTGGGAGGTCAGGAGATTTGTCCCAACACAGTAAGAGAAATTCAGGATTATTTGACAACGTACGGAGCGCGGATCCCTCGGTGAAAAGAAACGAGTGGAAGGAATGACTTTGCCACTTGCAAATTCAAGATCTCTTTTTGTTTTATGACCGCCTTAGCATCCAGCCACACACGGATACAGCCCCCTTCAACAAACATTATGCACAGGATTTATTACAGATGTGTGCTATTTACTGGGGTTTATAGTGATATACAGTCTCTCTTCATCATCTGAGCAGTAAAGTATATTGTTCTGACCCTTCCGCTCCCTCCATTTGCCTAAGACTCCAGCCACTTGATATTTTTCCAGTTCTGACATTTCAAACATGCCATGCCATATGTATTGCCACTTTCAGGTAATTATCACGTAAAATTAGGCTAGTCTTGTACATGAAACTAGCAATTAGCCAAGGATTGAAGGTCAAAGAGATCTCATTTATAGAGTCTCTAACAAAATGTTAAGTGTAAATGTGTGTCAGATGGTCCAGGATGCCGGATTATATGGGGTCATGACAACGGGGCTGAAGTGTCATCAAGCACGATGTAACCAGTCTGTTGGGCACAGCAGTACAATCTGCGACTTATCTCTTTCAGCCTTATCAGAACCTGCTCTAAATCTAGGACACGGCCTTAGCGGAGTTTCTGCAAAACCAGGAAAATGAACCGCAGCCCATTGTTTCCCTTGCGAGGACTCTCAAACGAGCTGTTCTTTATTACAGCGCCATGCGTGACATTCCGGTCCCTGTCCTCCCAGGACACTGTGCGTGAGCAGAGCAGGACCCTGTTGCTCCTGTTTCACTGAGGATTTTGCCCCGACCACGCGTGAGGAAGGGCAGGAAGGGCTGCGGTGGCAGGAGGAGGAGCGGTGCTGGGTCCTGCGCGGATGCCGTGGGGCTGTCGCTCCCCCTCCGGCTCCAAAGGGCTCTGCTGGGGAGGGATCAGCTCCCAGCACCAACCCATCAGCTCTTAATGTCATCAGAGCGGGGTCACCCAGCAGGGCCAACGGCATTTGGGACCTTAATCAGGCGCTAATTTGTTTAGCCCTTGGGAAGACACCAATCCTCATTTTTGTGGATGCAGGGCCACATCCTGCAGGCGCCCAGGGCGGGGGGCACAGTGAGGCTCCCAGGGACCCCACGGAGCTGGTCCAGATCTCCCCCTGCCCGCGCCGAGCACTGAGGGGCTCCCTGCCACCTCCACGAGTCCGTTCTGCACAGAGAAGTCAGGGATGCTTTCACAGGTGTGCTGCTTTGAGCAATTTTCTTTAAGTGTTTGCAGCAGCAATCTCTCACAGCCCTGACCCCTCTGTTTTTCCCTCCCCAATTTAACACTTCCCCACTTCCCAAGAGCGCACAGCGAACAGAGGTGAAGCACAGAGGCCAGGCCAGCAGCAGAGGCCGGTGCCAGGACCTTTGCTGAACGAGACCTTCTCCTTCTCCGACACAGATGGCAACTGCACCCGGATCAGCTGTTAAAAAGCCTCCTTGCACAATTCGGTTTATTCTCACCTGTATAAATATTTCTCCTTTCTTCCTGCCACTCTGAAAAGGAGAGAAATAATTTTTAAAAAATCTTTTCTTCAGCAACCCAATATGCTTTCCAGCAGGATATATCCTCGTCAGCCCTGCCAGCTACTCCAGGCCCTTGCTGCACATCACCCCCTCCCCAGCATCCAGCCCCCGTCCCCAGCAGCCGTTTCCCTCTGCGCATCCCGCTGCACGTCGGCTGGGACGGTGGCAGATACTCTTCACGCCTTTCTCAAGGCAGACAAGCGGAGGGCTCGCAGCATTTTCCTTCCAAGTTTCCCTTCCCATCTCTTCCCCGTCTCTGCCTCCTCTGCCTCTCCTCCCTCTCCCGCTCCGGTTCCAGCCGCGTCCCTCCGGCGCTGTGCCCTGACTACCAATGACGCT
>NW_010136137.1:359-4136 GCF_000699245.1 Pterocles gutturalis | reverse complement strand
GGGGGCACGCCAGCCCTTCGCCTCCTCGCAGAACGCTGCGAGAAGAGAGACGAACGACTTTCCCATTGCATCTGAACATGGCGCCAGCGCTTTGCTAATTGCAAACGAAGGAACCCACAGGCACGCTGCTCGGCCACCGCATGGACCGGGGGCTCTCCCCATCCCTCTCTCCCCTTCCAGCAGCAGGGATGCTCCCCGCGCCCACCCACCCGGGAGCCGATGGGGTTCTTGCAGATCCTGTGGTTCGCCATCCAGCCCCATCCCCGCTGGCAGATCCGCGCCAAGGACGGCCCCAAACTTCCCCGGCTCTTCCCTCGGTGCCCCGGCGCGTCACCTCCCTTTCCTCCTGGACGCCCAGGTCGCAGCGGCACTTAGCTAAATTATATAACTGCAAACAAAGTGTGACAGCTTTATTTGTAATTATACTGCATTTAAAGGAACAAGATGAGCTTAATGAGTTAATAAAGTGGCTGCCTGTCAAAGTGGGGGCTGCTGTGCAGAGGCTCCGGTCCTGGGGCTCATGCATATGGAGGGTGCGGGAGGTGCCGCCGGCCATGGCAACGCGCAGGTAGCAGCCCGCGGCCAGCTGCCCCCGTCCCAGAAGACTTGTCTGAAGTGAAGACTTGTGAGAAGCGAGCATTTTGTCTCCGCACACTTGACAAAACAAAGACAACTCACTCCTCTGGTTTCATGCCACATTTTTTATTCATAAACAAGCTGTTGGCTGTAAAGACATGATAAAACGCGAGCTCAGAGGAGGCTGGCGAACATTTGAATGCAAATCCTCAGCTGCTACAAATCCATCCTATTATTCAGCTGATTTTTTTTTCCCCCCCATTTTTGTCTTATGCTAAGCTAGGCTGGATCCTAACCAGAGATATGTGATAAACTCTGGTCAATGCAAAGAAAGGCACCGGCATAAAAATTTAAAAGCTTGCCTGGGAGAGGGGAGGCAGGCGGGCTCGGCGGGGCGAGGGAGCACGAACAAAGGCCCCTGAGCTGCCGGGGGGCTCTTCAGCGGCAGCCAAAGGTTTAGCTCTACATGCACAATATTGCCTGTTGTGATCTTTTTTCACCTTTTTTTGCCCTGGTCAGGTAGCTTCCTCCCAGAGGGTGTGCATGAGGCTAACGGGGCAGGCAGACGAGGCTGGGGGGCTGCTGGAGCCCCAGCCAGAGGGGAGAACAGCAGCAACCTCCCAGCAAAACCAGCAGCTGCCCGGCCCCGGACAATGGGAATATCTCACAGGTGAAAAACCAGCTCAAAGACAGAATATGAATTGTTTCTGTGAAATAGGAAAGGAACAGTACTTTAATACTTTCCATTTGCATCCCCCAACCTTCCAGCGATGCACGCGCTATAGCACTGCTCAGACCCTTCGCACACGCAAACCTCCGCTGCCGTGAGGGCTGAGTCCCTTTGACCGGTGCTGCTGCCGGCCGCGGCCGCGTATCTGGGCTGAGAAAATCAAGTTCCAGATCAGCGACAAGGCTGGTGCTGAGCAGTGACCCAGCGGCCACCCCCATCACGGGCTGCCCAGGACCAGAGTCCGTAACCTAAACCCGACTTTGCTGAAACACATCTCAGCAGTGCCAGCAACGCAGCCAAGCTTCGCCCTTGGCCGTAACAGAGGCAATTTCTGCAGGGAGAAGAAAAAAGTCGAGAGAAGATACAGTTCAGAGAGATGGGTTTTGCATGACAATTGGGAAATAAAGAAAATAAAAGTTAGTAGGAATTCATTTACATGAGAACGCAAATAGGAAAAAAAAAGATTATTTCTTGCAGCCTCTATCTAACAAATTATTTTGAGAATAAAATGCACTTGAGAGAGCGAGCAGGAGGCTGGGGGTCACTCAGGGCTGGGGTTTGCTGCTCTGGATCCTGACTGATAGAGATATTTGCATTTCCAGGGTAATTCTGCAGCACGAGGAAATCTGCTATCATGGCGCTACAAGACACTGTGGACCCTCTGCAGAAGTGGAACAAGAAATCATTAAGCCCAATCCCTTTGCCTCCTTGCAAAACAAACACGACTGATCTTATCCCCAGTTGTGTTTCCAGAAACACCGAGCACCAACAGATTTCATTTTTGGGGTGTCCCGATGCCGGATATATTTGCTGCCCGTTCAGCTGGCGACGCGGTAAGAGGCGGCTGCTGAACTGCGGCTGAAATTGCAGCCAGGCAAAGGACTCGTAGGAACCAAGTGGCCCAACAAAACCAGCCCTTCATTCTCCGAGACAAAGTACAAGGTGAAAACTTGATTTTTATGAGTGCACTCATTATTTTTAGGCATCCCAGCAGGTTTTTGTGAGTGTATGTTGCCCTGTGGGCCAGTGGCTAGCTGAACCCCTGGAAGGGCCGTTACCCACGGCGGGGCCGGTACCTCGGGAAGGTGCGGGCTCCCCTTCCCCGCGGGCACAGCGAACCCCTCCTGCGCTGGCAGCGATGTGCAGACCCCCTCCCAGCACCCATGGGGGGGTCCACACGAACCAGCCCTGTTCCCCTGTCTGTGAAGGCAGAAATCCCACTGATGGGAACGCTGGTGGGAGAGGCAAGGACGGGCGAGAGTCTTGGAAAACGACGGGAGAGGAGAACACGGGTGGAGGCTTCTGCCAGCTCCTGCGCGGCTGGAAGGGGCCCCGCTCAGGACATGCTTCCATGTGCGTTTAATCTTCAACCTGGCTTAAACCACAGCTCTGAGCCCCTCGCCGCTCCCCTTCCCGGGTTTCTTCAGGCGCCTCTTTGCACAAACTGCCATCCACGCTCCCTGCCTGGCCGGGGACTGGTTTCTGCAGATGCTGAGGCTGGGCACCAGGACGGGGGAGCATGCTGGCCCCGTCCCCGCCGGGCACAGGCTGTGCCCCCTCCCTGCCACGCTGGGCACAGCCCGGGTTCCTGGCGTTTGCGATGCGATCAATGCAGGGCCCCTGGTTGTGGACAAGAGGAGAGACTTAATTCTAATCTGTATTGACTGCTCGCTGCTTTGTCTGCCAATTTGCATCATGGACTTGTCTGAAACAATGATGTGGGCCTGGCAGGTTCTCTCACAGTAATCCATACCAGCGGGGCAGAATCTCCGAGCACTCGTTAACGTCCATCCATACGAAATGCATGTTTAACTGCTGGAAAGACACCGACGTGCATCTGTCTCAATATTTATCCACCTTCATCTGTAATCTGCTTAAAGCCCAAGAACGCTTTCCATTTTGAGCAGCAGAAAGAGGCCACTTTATGCAGTGGAGAGTATTTCCAGAAGTTTTTATTCTAAAATATTTTGTCAGATGACCTCATGGCCAAGGAACAGGTCTGTGGAGGTGGCTGCCCTGGGTGTCTGCTGATGGCGCAGGGATTGGGGGGCTCTTTCAGGCGAGCCCCTCGGCAGGATGGAGCCAGCGCGGTGATGAGCCGCAGAGCGGCCGCCCCTCCTGGCGCGGGGTGGCAGCCCGGAGAAATACAAATATGTAAAATAATGTTTTCCCCAGCTACAGTTTTCATACTCCAGCGTGGAGAAATGGCCTGCTCATCCAGCAACCGTAGAAAATCTCAATTTCCCACATAAAAATATTAGTGGCTGGCTTAAAATATTAACATGTGGATCGCATTGCCCTCAGAAGCTGTGGGATCGGAGTTTAGCATCAGCAGTTAGACACAGATATGGAATTAAAAATGTAAGCAGTGGCTGTTCGGGCCTTATTACTGCAGCGGGGAGGCCCCGCAGGATGGACGGCAGAGGGAGGAGTGCGACGTGGGGATGGGGGTTCGTGGCACCGCTTTGCCC
>NW_010136137.1:0-340 GCF_000699245.1 Pterocles gutturalis | reverse complement strand
GTTGCCCCCCACGCAGCCCCTCATCCCCGCCGCGTGAGCCGGGTTTGCACGAAGCAGCACATGCTGTCCGGGGTGGTGGGGACTTACGGCGAAGACGTACAAGACGAGGATGCAGGGCATGGCCGGGCTGGTGGGGTGCTGCCCCGGCTCATCTGGCGGTGACGGGGAGCCCCAGGACAGCCCCAGCACCGGGCACGGCTCCGGTCAATGTATCACCCGGGCACGTCCCGCATGGTCCCATTCCTCCTGCTCCAGCTTCTAGGGGTGACACCCACGCTTTAGGGTGGCTCTAAGGACATACCCAGCTTTGGCCCGAAGCAAGCGGCTGCTTTCCAAGGGG
>NW_010136136.1:396-1430 GCF_000699245.1 Pterocles gutturalis | reverse complement strand
GCAGAGGCTGATGTGGGCTCCCCGCTCCCACCCCACAGCCCAGCGCCCCAAATCCTCCCTCCCAGACGTGGCTCAAGAATGAGAAACCAGAGGCGGCAGCAGGGGCCGGGGGCATTTCTGTTGGACACATACAACAGCCCCCGCACGGGAGAGCTGAACCATAATGGGGAAAAAAAAAATAAAAGGGGGTTGGTGATAGTTTCTAAGAGATTTTTCTTTTACTGAAGGAGTGGGAAGAGAGTCCAGAGCCCGGCTGCTGGGAACAGGGTGGTCCCACCAGGCCAGAGCTACATCCACGGGCTGGGGGGCTCCTGGAGGCTCCTCCCGGGGGCAGACGCGTCCCTGCACTGGAGGAAGCGGCGCTGAGGGCGAGGGGCTGGACACAAAGCCAGGCTGAGCTCCGGGGAACACGTCCCAGTGGATGTCCAAGACTGTGGCTCCACGGAGACGCGTTAGATGCCACCGCTGCTGCAGACAGGCACGTTCGTTAGACCCAAACTCACTGGAGTCTCCATGGAGGAAGGGGGACGTGGAGGCACCCCCGTGCGCTGCTCCCCCAGCAGCGAGGCAGGTCCTTGGCGAGGGCACCCAACAGTTGCAGAGACATGCAAGAGCAGCTGCGTCGGTGGAACCAAAGCTGTTCCGCTGAACACATCCACCGCCAGGAACGGCGCCGGCCAGCTCGCTTCTAGCGAAAGGAAGGCAATGCTGAAAATGGGGTCTGTCGTAAAGAGAAGCTGCAGCAGGAGGGTTCCAAGCAAGCAGAAGTCTCCCAAAAGAAGAGCGAAAAGAGTCTTGAGAAGCTGAGGAGAAATCCCCCAAGCCCTGTGCCAGCAGCCCCCCGTCTGTCCCCAGACACCCTCCCAGCACAAGTGTCCTCCGGGCAAGCGCTCGGCCCTGTGCCGGGGCTGGGGGCCCCTCCCAGCCACAGCGGCACCGGGGACAGGGATAGGAGGAAGGGGCCAGCCCGCAGCGTGGCACCAGGGCTGGTCCTGGCCATCCGGCCGCAGCAGCAGGTTGTGGGGCAGACACGG
>NW_010136136.1:0-313 GCF_000699245.1 Pterocles gutturalis | reverse complement strand
CTCGTGTGGGACGCAGGGGCAGAGGAGCTCGTGTGGAACCTCCCCGTCCCCTCGCACAACTGATCACAGGCTTGTGTGAAACACTCGGGAGTTAGATCTTTGGATTAACTGTTTAATACACTTGTGCACATGTGCGTATAGCAAAGAGGCAACTGTGAATCGTAAGGCTACTGAGACACGGGCAGGTTCTGGGAAGAGCAAAGAGGGAGGTCTGGGTGACCCAGGCACGGCCCCCAGGTTTCTCTGCTGCTTTTTGTCCCCATTCAATACACGAAACACACAGAGAGGAGGGGAAACGGCCTCTTTTGCCCTC
>NW_010136135.1:28716-32182 GCF_000699245.1 Pterocles gutturalis | reverse complement strand
AGGCCGCTCGCCTCAGAGGCCGGCGCTGTTCCTTTGCTCCAGCTCCAGCTCCGTCCCTCCCACGGGAGAGCGTCCTGCGCGGGCTGCTGCGGTGTGGGTCCGTTCCACGGGGTGCAGCCCTTCGGGGACAGACTGCTGCGTGGGTCCCCCACGGGGCCACGGGCCTTGCCGGCAAACCTGCTCCTGCGCGGGCTCCCCTCCGGGAGTGCCCAGGGTGCGGAAGGCCTGAAGCTTGCGTGCTGCAAACTGCGGTCAGCCCGGTTCCTTTCCTCCACGCTTGCTTCCGTAAAGGAGCCCGAAGAAGAGGTGTGCAGGCTGCACCGTTGCTCTGTTGGGGAGGAGTGGTTAAGGGACCAGAACAAACATAGTTCAACCAACAGAAGATTGATACAGTTGTCAGGCTTTCCCTAAACAAAAACCGCCACCTGTTGCAGTTGTAGGAGCTCTGTGGCCAACCACAAGCGTGCCCCAGGTTATCTGTGAAAGCAGGCTCACACGGAATGAATGACATCTTCTGAAACTGTATTTTTATCCTGTTTAGCTTAGCAGCTCTTCATATTCTCAGTTCGTTCTCTCCTGTGCTGTGTTTTCCTTTTCCCTTCTTTCTTTTCCTTCTCCTACTTCCTCCCCGCTTCTGTCCTAAGGTTGTCTCTGTCTTTTCAGTTGTCCTCCCCAAGTTCTCCAGTCCCCCCTTGCTCTGAGCCCCATACATCCTCTTAAGCCCTCTTCTGCTGCCCTCCATTGCATCCATGGAAAAGACTAAAACTATGGATCACATTTGCAGAAGCTTTTGTCTTTTGTGGAGACAACTTGATTTGCATTTTTGTGCCATTAGATGTGCTGCAAATATTTTGTGTTTTGGGCACACAGGGTTTGCAGTGGAGCTTGAAGCACCTTGCCGATAGAGTGCTAATGACTGTCTGCAATGACTTGCTGATCAAAACCAGGCTGGGTCCTTTCTTTACAGCAGGACCTTTGCTTTTGGTTTGACATACCTGATCAGATCAGATAGTAAGGCTTACCTGTTACCTACTTGATGCCATTGTTTTGCCTTGAGTGCATATTTCTAGGCCTATTTCCAGCTTCTTCAGGTGTCCCTCCCAAAAAGGACATTCACCCACCAGCCAATTGTTTATCATTCCTAAGTGAGGAAGCCTTGATACTCGCATAGCAATCCACCAAAAATTTCTTCTGGCAGTCACCAGCCATGAGCCAGTGGGATGTGCTAGGCAAAGACTGGTCTTCTGTTAGCGGAGGTCTGAATCATCCCTGGCTCTAGGGTGGGGAGAGGAAGGAGATGGGAAGCAAAACTGTCGCTGTAGGGTGGGTGACACTGTGAATATGGAGCAAGGAAAATACATCTTCATTCAAATCCATTAAGAATGGATTTATTTGTAAAGGGTCAGCAAAAGTGCTTCTGAGGTACAGAGTAATGCCAGTAAAACTTTTTTTTAAGCCTTATGTCAAGATGTTACGTGCATTAGATATTTGAATGTTAACACGCTGGTTCCTAGGGGAAGCTGAGGACGTTATTGTATTCCTTCACATCATGGCATAATGCTGTGGCTTGACCTCTGAATCCGTGTGTGCTAACGGGACGATCTTGGCACCATCCTCCACGATGTTTGCAGCACCTGCTGCTCCTACTTAATCTCTGGTTTGGTGTTGCTGATGTCACTGCTAACTTCACAGCTCACAGAAGTGAGGTCTGCCAGAGTCTTTGATGCTTTAGCTGCATTAGAAGCGCAGCAACTGACTCAGAAGCCCGTGAGAAGACAGTCCAACTGGCTACTTTTGTTTTAGGCCACCTGTAGCTATGCCATGATTTATTCATGTGCATTAAAGCTTCAGTCTTGCAGCAGTGCGTACCAAAATGATGGGTTTGTAGTAGCTGTGGTGCCCACAAATTAAGCGAGGCAAGGTTTCCAGCACAAGGCAGTGTACTTTAACAGAGAGGTGGGATATTGCAAGAGAGCAAAGCAAGCCAGACCACAAGCCCATTAAAGTGTGCTGGTATTTTGCTCTGTTCTCTAACTTCAGTGTCACCTCTCCTTTCTTTTATACCATTTCTGTTATTAATTGGGGGGAGGAGGGTCCAATATTGGACCTGTATTAGTTGGCTAATATATGACCTCTAAGGTGACGCCTAATAGTAGTGGTAAAACTGGAAACACAAATACATCCACATTACTTTCTCGCCTTTGGTGAAGTTTAAAAGGTACCTTGGTAAGCCTCTCTTTTTTTCTTTTTCCGTTTTTTTCTTTTTCTTTTTTTTCTTTTCTATCACTAGACTCAACAGCTGCATGTCTCCTAGTCCTGAGATCATCTCCGCCACCCTCCTCCTTTGGGCTGGCACAAGTATTGCTTGGCCTCTTGGCTGAGGCCTGGAGAATTGATACAGCTAGGAGGCAGACAAACCCAGCAAGAGTGGGAACAGGAGGGCTGGGAGCATGCTGGTTTAGGCTGGCTTTGGCAGCACAGCTGACAAACATCAAGCCACAAGCTAAGCCTACGTCTTGCCCTCCCTTCTCTTCAGAAAAATCCTGCTCATGGACCTGCTGCCCACTTGAGTCAGGCCCTGGGAGCTCACTAGTGTCTCACCTCACGTATTAACTTCCTCCGTGAAGGGTGGAAAACGAGCACCTGACAGTGCCCACTGGACCTGCAGAACTAGTGTGCCTTAAGAAGATAAAAGCTTGGGAATAAACTTTCAATTTCCACATCCAACAGATGCTGCCTGCTGCTTCTCTCACTCATTTTTAATATATTGATGCTAGGGAATGAAGGAGAAGTGTTGCAGTATCAAGAACAGGCACAGAAGTTTGCAGGGTCTTGGAGCTGCTCGTACAGCATCCTATGATATGTAAAAGAGTCCTTAATGTTAGGAATGAGGAACAGGGACTGATGATTTTCATTCATAGGCATGAATCCTAGCCTGTGATCCCCAAGTGATGAGAGCCAGTGCAGGTGTACTTGTGATTTCAGGGCTTTGTCCGGTGGGGTC
This sequence comes from Pterocles gutturalis, assembly GCF_000699245.1. Lineage (NCBI taxonomy): Eukaryota > Metazoa > Chordata > Aves > Pterocliformes > Pteroclidae > Pterocles > Pterocles gutturalis. Next base: position 29,178 of record NW_010136135.1, on the reverse strand, counting down.
CTGAGCCCCTCCAAGGATGGGGACTGCATGGCCTCCCTACGCAGCCTGTTCCCGTGCTCCTTTCACTGTCCTTGGAGTCAAAAGGCTATAGTTGCACATGCCTTGTATCTTACAGTGATAATTTGGCTCCTTGGGCGAGGCATATAAAAGCCTTTAGGAGCTCAATAAGCAGAAAGGCATCCAGTGGGTTGTCTTAGCAAGTCAAACTGACTTCAGTGGAAAGTCTGACCTGCTTGGAAATCCCGTTACAGAGAGCAAGTTCTTTACATGCCCTGTCCTGGTCAGTTTCTGAGTAAGAGACTGAACAGAACTGAAAACTTTGCTCTGCTATTCATACTGATTCAGAAAGGCAGCCACAAGGTGCACCGGGAAAGAGCTTACATGTTTTTTCACCCGTACCATAGTTGTAGAAAAGGAGGTACAGGCACAGGTTACTCAGAGAGCAAGTTCGCTCTACAGAGG
>NW_010136135.1:5978-28685 GCF_000699245.1 Pterocles gutturalis | reverse complement strand
TTGCTGAACCAAATCCCTGTTGTTGCTGTTGTGCACAGGAGTCTAACCCTCCATATCATCCTTCCTACCAGACACCTTCTCCAGTTTCTCATCTCTCCCTGTCTTTTACTGCTATTCCAAGTACTACTAATACTGTTAGGTCACATTGGTTCAGATGCATTTCTTGAGCTTGGCTGCCAGAAGTTGTTCTGTTGCCTCTTTTCTTTCCACATCACTTCACAGATAGCGATTAACTGTAATGTTCTTTCTTTGAAAAGAAAAAAAAAGAAGAGGCTGATGAGGCAGTTGTTGTGCCCCAAAATCAGGCACACAATAAAAACAAATTAATTGACTTCCAGAAGAACATAACACGGAGTAACATTGATGCAAAAAACCAACCTTATAATGACTGGACAGAAGTCTCAATAGACTAACCATCTGAGATGTTTTTCTGGGTTCTCACTTAAGCAGGTAATGCAACCTAGTCTTAAAATATTTCTTTTTGTTCCAGCTCAGAGCACCGCACCCTTTTTTGTCTGTGGTTTCAAACTTCCAAGCTTATTGCTTTTGCTGATGGGTGATATTTTGCCATTTGCTTGTAGAGTCTGAGATATTACGTATAATCTTGTTTGTACTCTGTGCTACTTTAAATATTCACATAAAATGGTGAGAATGCCTTTATTGTATTTGGGATATTTCCATCTGGGGAGTATTCACCTTGATAAAACAAAGGGGCAGCTGGTTCCAGACCTCTCAAGTTGGGCACCCTAAAACTCCCTTGTTAAAAGAATAACTCTCTGACTTACTTCTCTCTTCAGCTGCCTGAAGATGTACAGTCCCTGTACATCAGCAAGTGAGCGAAGCCCTCTTTTCTCCCCTCCCCAAAAAAACTGAACAGGATTTCCACTGAAGTTCTGCTCTGGAGATAAATTCCCCGTGCCTTTCTGCAGGGCTCTGCATTATTAGGTGTTGGCAGGTATAAATGCAGAATAAGCTGACCGAGGCAGATCCTGCCTGTTCAGACCCTTCCCTGGGAGTTACCAGCTGTGCTTCAGGATGTCTGAATGTGATGTCTTGTCATTTCTGAACTGCTGCAGGTTGCAATCTAGTTTGCTAAAAGACTCTGGGAAGGGAAAATCAGCTCCGATATTGGATGGCCTCCCTCTAGTGGCTGTTATTGAGAAAGAGAAATAGGGCTGTGATGAAGGGAACCTCAAGGTTAATTATGTGCGTTAACCATTATATTAAGATGAAAGGAAATAACCTTGGGAAGAAGGCTCATGCCATATCAAAGTATGACACAGAATTACCGAGATATTGACAAAGCTCAGTTACTGCTCTTTCAGGCCTGAAAATATTTCTCTTGCTACTTCCTTACCCGCTTTCCATCTCCCCCTCTGTGTCCTTAACATGTGATGATCTAAGGACACTGGTGGGCCAAAATATGCATGTAGAGAGGGTTGGTTTTTTTATTTTTATTTTTTTTCCAGCTCTATAAGTTGGCCAAGTAAGACAAACATGCAAGCCCTTGATTTTCCAGACATGAAGAAAGGTTCCTGTGCCTGAAAGCCTATCTGATTTTTCTAACCACACACTGATCTAGTAAAAGGTGCTGTTTTCTCTTACAAACCTCGTCCCAACAGGTATTTAAAGAACAGGTAAGATCTGGGAAGTGTAGCACCTTTCTTCCATTTCCAGTACTTTCCCATCAGTTCTCTGCAGTAAATATCAGTATCTTTGACAAAACAGTATCTGTACAGCCACCAGTTGTGTTCCTGCTTTTAAGATCTTGCTGATTGTGACTCATTACCTTTTTGCTTACCCATGCACACATTTTAGACACAAGAAATGCCAAGGATGCATGACTCTGTATATATTTTTATAAAAAAAAGATAGCAATGACAGTATAACAGGCCAAAAGTCAGGGCTGGAAAGCAGCCTGTTAAAAATGGCAAAAGTGCAAAGGTCCTCCAGCTGCAAGAGGAGCTTTGCCCTGGTGTTTCTGTTTGGAACTTTTGCACGTTGGCCTCCTGATGTTTAAGTAGAAGGTGAGATTTGAAGGCAGCGTGAGACAAGCTGACCTGAACTGCATCTACAGAAGATCCTAAAGAAACCCATCTCATGAGTTTATGCTTCTGGCACAGCAGAAATTAAGATTGCTGCTGCTATTCTCTTGACCACTTTTATTGATGATGTAGCCTGGGGTTTTGCTAGCTAAAAATACCAACTGGGTTCTACCTGAACCTCACTCTGGGACAAGGTTCTCTGCCGATGTCTCAGCTCCAGGCACTCCACCGTCAGAGGGTATGTATTGAGCTCAAACTTATTTGCAAACATACAGGTGGAGTTGAAAAGCCACTTGAGATCACCTGTTCCATATACACAAATGCCTCTGACATAATGGCCTGCCAAAGGAAAAGAAAAAAAAAACAATGTCAGAATCAAGGATCCAAATAATTATTTTTGAGAAGTTTTATCTACAAAGCTACTATAAATAATCTCCTACACAACAAATGTGCTAAAAGGCCTGCTGGACATGCAATGGGAATAAGTGTGAATAATGGGATGAAATGAAGAACGTTACTTCAGAATAAATAATGAGCAAAATAGCTCAGAAAAGAAGTGTTAAAACGTGAGACTCTCTTAGACAAGGCTGAAACACAGCAAAGGGGAATTTCTTCTGTCAGTGAAGAGAAACCGGTACTTCTACTCATACCAGATGTTCCACTAATTATTGAGATTGGTATAACTTCACTGATTTCAATGTAGTTATGCCGATGTGAAACTGATGTGATTGAAGCTGACTGAAGTTCTCAAAACTTTTCTCCTCAACACAAACAACTATGTTATGGATTAAGAATTCTTGAAATAAAATTTGTATCATTAGCATTTTTGGCATTCCCTTGCTTGTCCCACTTGGACATGTCATAAGTAGTAGCAGTACCCAATGTGCAAACCAGTGACTGAAAAAATGTGTGCCATACAGAAGATTATCTGTTGGTAATGTCATGTCATAGGAAACCTCAAAGCTTAACCGTCATCATCAGCTCCTTAGGTTCCTCATCAGCTGTGGCTCTGGCAGGCATCAGTGCCAAGCTGAGAGCTGGGGTTTGTCTGACTTCACACAGGACACCTGCCCTGCACCCTACTGCTGGGACATACACATATTCCCACCCACTTGCAAGAAGATTCCCCCAAGGCCTTCAGGAAAATAGTCAGCTAGCTCATGTGAGCCCTAAGCCCTGCCAAATATCCCCCTTTTCAAGGCTGATATATTCTATAAAATTCCTGATACAGAAGCAACTGTAGCAGCTTTCACAGAATCATAGAATCACAGAATGGTTTGGGTTGGAAGGGACCTTAGAGATCATGAGTTCCAACCCCCTGCCATGGGCAGGGACACCTCCCACTAGCCCAGGTTGCTCAAAGCCTCATCCAGCCTGGCCTTTCTCACTGTTTATGTGGCCACTATCATTCACACATGGACTATGAAGGAGATGACAACTCCTTTTTCATGTCTCCAAAGAAGCACTGTGTAAAGTCTGTCTCACATTATGATTAGAGGTTGTAGAACACAGGGACAACAGTCAAGTATTTTTCGCTATAGAAACAGGAAGAAGAAATGGAGAAAGATGTACACATTACCATGACAACCTCCATGGCTCTCTTCCATATCAATCCACTTCACTGCTTTCAGGTCACCTTCCCATGATGCATTAGGCATGGACCCTGGGACACCTGCAATTAGATAACAGAAAATCAGATAATTAGTTCTTCTAGCAGCTATGTGATGGCTTATGTCCACTCTCTGGGACCTTCCTCCACAGAACTGGGATTAAATACTTAGGAATATGCATCAACAGATGCCCAGCTGCTAACCTTGCTGTCAGGTTTCTTCATTGAAAGCAGCTTTCATGACTTAAACAAGATGTCAGCCCAAGAGACCTAAACATTTCACATGAGAAATAAAATCCCTTTTTTGCAACATCCTCAGGATGATACTGCATGCACGTGTGATCACTCATGTCACCTTCCTAACCAGCACTGCCCTTCAAGGGCTATTTGAACATTGAGCCACCAAGACCTACTACCTTCTCATAGACTTAGTGGTAAATACTTTTTTTTTGTTTGTTTGTTTAAGAAAAGAGGCTGACAGAAAAAATTCAAACATCATATGACTGGAAGGAGTTGTTGAAACTCAATGATAGCCTATAATGTTATATAGTAATATAAGAGTGTAGGCAGATCACAGGGCCTGTCTAGGAGATAAATTGGTAAGAGGACCTCTCCTCATTACTAAATGATCAAGCTTTGCTATAACCTGGCAAACATCCATTCTAAGTAATTAAACTCTGAACACAGAGTGTTTGGTATGTGCTGAAGAGTAAACAGGCAACATGTGTGCAATGTGTTGGCAACTGCTGTGAGCCAAGGTGTTGCAAGTTAAGTTAGAAGCTTACGTAACAAATATGTGCTCTCTGTGTGGATTAGGAAGAGTGCCCTTGGGACTGTTGAGAAAAACTTTTTAATCACCTAAGGGTTTATAGATTTATCCTTGAAGATAGGAACATCCTGGATAATAATCTGGATGTTTGGAGTAGTTAGCCAAGTTAATGATTAGCACTGTCCAAGAGTGACCTATTCTCATTTTAATATAATTATAATACCAAAAAATCACACCTCCAAGTGTTGGGACAACCCTTCTGAATTAAGACCCCCACTTACCAAGCACGAGTAGTAAATTTAAGGAACACTGTGTTTTTAAATCGAAGCGAGAAAAGAACTCACCAACTGCAATTAAGAAGAGATAAAAACTAACCAATTATCATTAGAAGGATGTGGCACTAACATTTTAAGTGTATAAATGCACAATGTGACTGAAACTGGGTGTGCCAGCTTAGTGGAATCACCACCTAGCACCCATCTCTGCACCAACATGCGATAAACAATGTCTCAGCTCTGTGTGTGCATGGGCTTATTGCACACCGGGCGACCACCTCTGCTTCTGAGACAACAAAGGGAACTTCAGTATCTTTGGCACAAGGCAGTAACTATAACAGACTATTGCCATGGGATGAAGTCTTTGCCTTTGCAAGCAAGAGCTGGTCAGGTGAGTACAGCTAGGGAAACACCCGTGCCTGATCTGTGCTGCAGTATCATACACAATTTAGTGAAGGAAGGTTATTGAAGTACTTCCTAAAACTGTCTTCAGAATATATGGGGGGGGGGAAGCAAAGGTATAAAATAATAAAAGCTTTCTATTAACTCATCCCTTTCAGCAAATTTTCTCTCTCTTATTGGCTCAATCGGCTGTTGAAGAACAAAACAGTGATACAGACTGTGTAACTGCCACCCAATGTACAAACCACTTCGCTAAGAAAAGCTGGAAAAGCCCTAGTTTCTCCCTGTAGCACAAACGCTTATATATAAGTTTGCCTGCTTGGAAAAAACTAACCATCTTTTATTCTTTCCTGTGCAGCAACCCACGACCAATGTTGTACCTGAGCTAACAAAAAGCAGAACAGGCAACATGTGGGGAGCCAACGTGCATGCCAGCAAGTACAAAAACGCACACGTTATTTCTGCTTTCTCCTAACGAAGCCGAAAGCAGAGGAAAAGACTGATAATAGGGACATTTAAAGCCTGGTATTCCTACTTCCTCCTGTTTGCCTTTTAAAGGAACCACTTGTACGAATGGCAGGGAGGGAACCATGCAGCTTTTTATGAAAACATCTTCATAACATTTGTATTATTATCTGTCATTTGTATTAACTCTGAATGCTGAAAAGACAGCTTTTTCCTCAATTTACCGTGAGATGAGAGCAAAACCTTTTAGAGCTTGGATGAAATACATAACAGCACTGGTTTGGTGTTGTGGGACCCGTGCAAACACGGGGAAACTAGGCCCTTCAAATATGATTTTAACTAAAATAAAATTGACATTTTAATCTCCAATTCTGACCTTTCTCTTTCTTTAGGGCTAATTAGCCCATGTTCCTGATTTTCGTAAGTTCATTTAAAATGTGTATGAATACAGGCTATTTATTTTGCTGATTAACCACAATCCTAAGCAGGGTGAATTGCCAGCAGTTCTGTAAAGCACAATTTCAGCTGGCGACTGCAGTACATGCAAGAAACCCTCAGTGCCAAAGCAGTAGGTGAGAGTGTGTCATCATCCTAACCTTGGTGTTTTCTGAAAAATAAAGGTGAAAGCAAAGTAAGATTTTGTTCCTATTTTGGTTTTTTTTCTGTTCCTTTCCTAGGTGGCAACAAGTACAGTACCTCTACAGTTACCATAATCCAATAACTATTTTGCTTGTGAGCTTGAAGAGAAGCACAGTGAAGGACAAATGAGACCCTAAAGGCACTGTATAATGTTGCAGGGGTTTGGGGTTGGGGTTTTTTTAAAGAAGTTGGTTGGGAGGAAGGTTAAATATCAGGGTGTTTTTCTGTGTGCTTGCTTTGCTCTGTGTTTTTAAGGATAGCTTTTTCCTAGTGAGTAAGGTTGTTTGCCAATACCGCGTCATGACTTTTATATCAGATGCAAAATGATCCAACAGCAGAATCACCACAGAACTTTGCCATAAGCAGAGATATATGGCAGCTATAACCAGAACTTCATCACTTTATTTCTTCCCCTCTGTATGTTGGGGAAATAATGTGCCAAAAAGTGTGGGTTTGTCCTGGGGAAAATTCAGAAAATGGAACTCTTCAGCAGAAAGCATTAAGCTAAAGATAACACTTTATAAAAGACAAAAAGAGGCAATGATGGCAGGGGATAAACACTTTAAATAGCGGGGGATGTGCATTACCATCCCAAATTAAAAACCTGTTCATAACAGATGGCAGTAAATGTGGTGTGCGGAAAGACTTGGAAAATGCTGACACAATGGGAAAGCAGAAAGATGACTGACAAAACAGGAATGACCCCAGGATATCCACAAAAACACTGCAAGGCAGTGCCTTCCAGGAATACAAAACTACTGACTTCACATTAATCACCATCTCCCAAATTGACTAAAATAGGCATTTTTGTAAGTTAATTAAAGAGTGGGGGGAAGTATAGCTCAGCACTGGGGAAAAAAATTGATTTACCACATTTTCCTTTCAACATTTGCTCGAGTGACTGATTTCAGATTCGGAAGCCGTTTCGGAGTCCTGTTCTTAGAAATAGTTTGTCTGAAAAGTGGTGCTGATGGTGAAGGTTAACATAAACTTCAGCATGAAATGCTCACTCTACTTTTGGCCAGCTCTTGTCTTCCACTCCATTGAGTTTAGCAGAGTTTTGTCCCCAAAAAAGGAGGGGAGAAGAGGTACCTTGTGGACAGCAGTACTGAACACTACCCTGGAAACAAGTTTACCAGCAGATCTTAGAAACAGCCACCACCAGAACTGCACCACTCGGGTCTGAAGACAGTCACAAGTGACTGGAAAGATAGGCTAGCCCCTCCAAGGCCTTTAATTTCATGTCTTTGCTTGGTGGCAGAGGTTTGGAGGCAGGAAAAACATTGCTTCAGAGCCTGAACCTCATCTAAAGGACAAAGGCAACACAAACTCCTTCTCTGCTAAGCCATTCCTGTTTTTTTGCCATTGCAATGCCAGTGAGAGTTGGTCTGCATGCGTTGGCTCCAAGAGGCAGCCCACTCCCTTTCCTCCTTGCATCACTACCGTGTATTACGAAGACAAACATTTTCAGCTCACACAAAATGATCCACAAAATGAGCCTTGGCATTTCTGTAACATGCACATAAATTGACATTGGGCTGGAAAACTTGCTTTGCTTTGACCTTCCAAGTCCTGTACCTGTGATTCCAGGGTCAAACCAACATCAGTTAAAAACTAGCTGCCAACGAGCTACTCTTCACCAGTCCCCTGAAGCAGCCTGTGCTTCCCAGTTGGCATCTCTCTCGAGGGAATGGGACAACTTTACACTTCTGTGCCACAAACTGATCTGAGTTTTTCTCCTGCAGTTTATAAACTGGTAGACAGGAGTTTGTACTTCAGAAATCTGCCTGTAATGGTGCACATATCACCCTTGGGAATATTATTCTGCAAGATCTGGTTGAAATCAACCAATCAACCATAACTGTTGCTGGCTTTGGGCCACGTATATGTTTGGGAAGCACGCAGGGCTTGGCGTGGTCCACATATAGGTGAGCAAGTGCATGCCTTCTCCCTTGCAAGTGAAGACGTGCAGTCCACCAGCGTGTGAGAGGGACCTGGAAATTCACAAACCACTTTGGTGGCTTTTGGAGAAGCAAGATGGTACAAGGAAGTACACATGGGACTACTGAGACAATATGGCCAAAGAGGGTGGAAGCCAAGTGGATGCCAAGCTGTGTCCCTGGGCCTTCACAGGGCAGGGCAGCTGCTGTGAAGCACAAAGGCACATGGCATCCCTGAACATATTACACTGCAAAGCCCACCATCCCTGGAGACCTCCGTTACCCAGGACCAGGACAAGTTCTCCCGCCTGTCCGTGAGAGGGAGGTGGCTGGTAAAGATATGGGGGAATCCCCAGAAGAACATGTTTTCTTTCAAGATGAAATTGAAACAATGAAGGAAAAAACCCACCACCCCTCCATAAAAACATACAAAGGCTCAATTTTGTATTTTGCCACCATAAGTTTTCATTTCAGTGGGGTATGTGAATGCAAAAATGCATGTGTGGAGGAGTGAGGGGATAACTAAAATAAACTCCAGATTGTCAGGCTTTAAAGCAGACCTCAGAACCTGGAGAGAAGGAAATAAAACTCAGTAAAGAAAGAAGCTTATTTAGAACTACCTCTTTCAAGACAGCAGTCTGAATTAAGGCAATGCATGCCATCTCCTTGAGCAGTCAGGCTGTTGACAGGCACAAGAGAGCTCCTGTGTTGAATCATCCAATGGATAAAAGGGAAAGGGTCTCAGTTCTAGTAGCTTCATTTGATTATATGTTTCGAAGGAGGTTTTTCTGAGTTGTCATTGACCCACATACTAACTCTAGTGTCTTTGGCGGGGTTGCAGTCCTGCATCAGAGTTGCTGAACTCTACAGGGCTGTTCAGGAGACACCTCCTTCCCAGCGCAGGAGTGAGCTGGACCTGTGGGGACACGCTGGGCACTGAGGACAGCCAAGGGGAAAGCTGCTCTGCCAGAACTGCTGGTGCCTGCCCCAGCACCCGTTCAGGCAAGGCTCTTCCAACTTCCACCCCAGCTGCCCAGGTGGGTGCTGGCATCAGTGTTAGTCTGTCAACACATGTAAGGCAGCTTTAGGTGTGGTCAGATGGATTTGCTCTTATGTGAAAGGAGGGGACAGGTTCAGGTGGCTTGACTGGAGTTCCCCCCCTAACAAAAACAAAGGCTGTTGGCAGCTCAGCATCTGGGAACGTCAAGAAAAGCCTCTGTTACTGCAGCTGGACTGAAGTTTAGTTGGCTGTATACATGAGTTGTGGCAGACATTCCCTGATACCAGAATTTAGAAAGAAAAACTTTCTTCCTTAAATTCTCTCATGTGGTTCTGTTTGCAAGGCGTTCTGCTGTTTGAAGCCTATTACACCAGTGTCTGATAGTTGTGAGATGAAGGAGAATCAAGCAATTCAGGAATACGACTCCATTTATTAGCTGTGATTTTTCAAAAAGACTTCTTGACAACTACTGTTCCTTGTCCCATAAATACGGTTTTAGTGAGAAGCAAACAGTTGATTGTGAAGCAAAGCATTACTCCTACTGAAAGCAGTACTTAAACTCCAATGACTGCAGATTGCACAGACTAAACCTTATTTTAAGTTATATCTTCTCAGATGAGCTAAATCTGAATAGTGGATAGAGGACAAGAGTAATTTTTTCAGGAAATTCTGCCATGAATAAGGTGCATTTGGCATTGCTGTGACTATGTTGCCACACCTTCCCTTAAGCAGGTCTTGCAAAAAGAAAGATTATGAGATTACAACAGCTTTGTGGGCATGAGACTCAATAACAGTCACAGGAAAATCTCTATTTTTTCTATAGCTTATTCCCATGAGAAGTTCTTGCTCAATCAGGAAGTCTCACCAAAATAATGGCGAATAGGAGCAATAGAACAAGGATTAGTTATATGAATAGTAAAACAGACAAAGGTACAAAATACTTTTTTTCTAGAACAAGGAAAAGGAACAATTTCAGCAGGTAGAACAGAAATGCAGTTGTACATAGTAATACAGTGTGTGTGCTGCAGAGAAGGTTGTTCCAAGAGCCTGTCTACAAACAACAGTGGGATGAAGGGTTACCAAAGTAGTTATGAATGATTAAGTTGCTGTAGCCCATGGTCTGGTTTAAGACACTGGGAATATCATTTTGACCCTTTCTGCCTGATTCTGTAAATGGGATGTAACAGCATTGATCTCCCTTGTAAAGCGTGTTGGTGTCTCTGAATGAGTAGTGCTGCTGTTAATTCTCCTGACCTTTATTTTCCCACTTGCACAATGTGTAAGTTACTAATGGACCAATGTATATGTATGTCAATGTACATATTGGTGTGTACCCTGAGGGATTATCACCCAAGACTGCCTGTATCCCACGTCATGCATATGCTGTGACCCTATCCCATGAAAGTGTGGACAAGAGGATTCAATAAGGCTGCCCTGGAGGATTCAGTAGCATGGACTGTGGATGCACACCTCTCCCGTGGGGACCAGAACCTCCTTTCTGCTCTATGTGAGCAGAGAGGGGAAAGGTGGCCCAGTGGTCACACTGCTGGCCTGGGACATGGCCACTAACCTGTACTGTGGTGGTGTGTCCTTCTTGTGCAACCTGGGGGAAGTAATTTAGGGCCAGTCGCTTCAGGCCTACATGCTTTGTAAATACTTTCCCTTATTTTCTCCATGCTCCTCTTCCTCATCTGAAAAGTGACTTTTAAGGATTTTCTGTCACCCAGGAGTCATGTGGGAGATAAGTAGCCTGAGATAAATACCAAAGATAAGTTAAGACTTATTTGAAAAACAACTGAATGGGAATTGAAAGTCCCTAGCTTTTAGGGGTGCTAAAAAAAAAAAATAATCTTGGTTTTCATTGCATGGCTCTGGGTGACCAGCATGCTATTTTAAGACCTGGGGACCAAACAGCCTTTTTTATCTTTTATTTTAACTGAGATTATCATAGCTGTTTGAAACAGCAACTATCTGTTTGGTTTATTTCTTTCATTATATGCTGTACATCCAAACTGGTCCTTAAATGAGCTCTCTGCTTCCCTGGAGGCCTCCAACTATTTGTTCTAACAGCTGGACTACTGCTTAACACTATTATCTCCCTGTGTACGCACAAAAAGCTAAAAGGAAGTGGCTTGGCCAAATTTGGACAAGAGATTTTTGTTAGAGCCAAGAAACAAGTCCAAGGCTACCATCCCATGCACTCAGAGGGACTTCTCACCCCAGAGTTGCTCAGTGCTCTGGATTTGACTCAGATACATTCAGGTGAGATACTCCAAGCTATGTTTACAAGTTTGGATTCAAAATCCTGGACAACAGCAGCACTGAGTACATCTATCAGAGCTGCGTGGCCACTTTTGTCCACCCTAAAGTAATGGCAGAGTATAAAGGAAGAGGAAGGAAACATATCTGCTGTGGAAATGTTTCATCTTTTTTGGATTCCTCTTTCAGATGCAAAGAGAACAAGCACAAAAACGTATTACACAAATGTGCAACACTGGAAAGCGCACAGTGATGATTGTGGAAACAAACAATGAAATACACAGCCTCGGAGATATGTCTCTGTGTGAGGGTGTGCATGCACGTATCTACAGAAAGCAAAGATGATGTACTCACCCGGAATCCTGTTGAGCGTCACCCAGAAGTGCTCGTCAGGGCTGTAGGTGTCCTCGGACCAGGCCAGCAGGTCAATGGCACGCTGGTCCCGCAGCACAAACTCAGCAAAAGGCCGGGCGATGGCCACGTATGCGGAGCCAAAGAAGATGGTCAGGTTGTGTGGCGGAGGTGCTTTGCGCACAAATGTCCGCAGCATGAAAGAAAAGAAAGAGTATAATTGCTCCCTGTGCACGTATTTGGTGCGTGTGGTGATGTGGGGAGGTGGCAGCACCCCGGGGGTGATGTTCTTCCCCCCAAGACCCTTCAGCAGCCGGACGATCTCCCGGTTTGTCTTCAAGGGGAAGTCCTGACCGCAGGTGTTGAGCAGGTAGCGCCAGGGCACGGCCGAGCCCAGCAGGTCTCTCATGCAGTGGAGGTCGGCCCGCAGGCGGGGGGCGCCACCATAGACCACCCGCTCCGCCCGGGAGGCGAGGAAGGCGTTGGGGAAGCAGCCCACCAGGCGCTGCACCGCCCGCTGGAATGGGGCCGGCGCCTTGGCATCCACGTGGATGCAGTAGACATTTTGGGGCATATAGACCGCTCTGAAGAGCCGCTCGAAGGTCTCAAACTCCTTGTGCAGGGTCATGATGTAGGCGATGGGGAAGGCAGCCTCCTCGGCCGAGAGGGCGCGGGTGATGTAGTGGTTCTGCGTGATGTACTCCGGGCAACTGGATTCTCCAAAAGATGTTTTTAAAGTGTTCTCCTTCAGAAAGGATGCCTTGTCTTCAAGAAGTGCTTTACAGGCTTCTGCTAAAGTTGAACTCACCGAGAAGTTCAGCCTCCTAAGAGATTCTTGTGCATTTAAATTAACAGCATAGAAAACAAATGGAAGTGAAACACTGAGAATCAGTACAGCGAAGAAGCAATATCTGAGTGTATTCATTGCTGCTCAGAAAGAGTCTCACTTGAAATATTGCAAAGAGGTCAGATCGGACACCGCAAACAGCTTGTGCTTCTGGCTGCGCTTGATTCCTGCTGGAGAACGCACGCGTCTGTCTGATGCATAGTATGCAGCCGCTGTCCTTACTTTCAATACTAATAGTTTCATAGTCATCGTTGATGTGGAAACAGGATAAGTAGCGAACAACTTGCAGATGGAAGCTGCTCCACAGCACCCTGAAGATTAAACAGACACGTTGCATAATCACTGGTTTGGCAATGAACAGCCAGCACTACATATTTCAGAGTGTCCCTGAATTCAATTTATGGGTATGTTCTTGACTTCTCCATCCCAACTCTCCCTGCATATATCGTAGAGCTGTAAAACTTCCTGTGCGTGCCACCCTGTGATGGGAAAACCTCATATTTATATCTTGTATCATTCTATTTTTTTTACTTACAGGAACTTTTTTTTTAATCACCCAAGCGTATCAGTCATGCTGCTTCAGAATTCTGAAAGGCTTGTTCAGCACACTGTGCTATTGTGTAAGGCCACCAACACTCACATATGAGAAGCAGGAGAGTCTTCTCTGTGCAGAGTTATGTCAGAGCCTTCAGGTTTTTGCAGCAATGTTTTCTTTGTTAACTTGAAATCTGCCAGATAGTTTCTGCTAAGAGTCATGAGGGAGTTGTAATGAGCTCTGGGCTTAAAACTGACACAAGGAACTGAGTTAGCGAAACCTGCTATTTAAACTACTTAAGCTAATCTCAGGCTTTCTGAGGAGACATTCTTGTTTCTAAGAACTGTGCATGCATTTGGTATAACATGTTTATGCAATAGGAGCTTCTGGTGTGGCTCTCACTGAGTAAAATACTTGGTAACTCTCACTCTTCCAACTCTTGAGTCTATTCACATGGATCTGCTGCCCTGAGACAGCACGTTTGGAGCACATAAACTTTGTCCAACGTCATGTTATTTTGCTCTGACATGAAGTAATGCAGAGGCAATATCAGATGATCTGAGATTACACCAATAAATGTTTTGACTGGGCAGTCCAGCATGCTAAAAAAAGCAGAAATATCACCACCTACCTTCCAGCTCATGCAGACAAGCCACCTCAGGCACTGGCTGGTCCCTCCCAGAAGCTGCACTTTCCTCCCATCCTGGCCCCACACACCCTCCGGGAGTCTCCGTTCAGAGGCTGAAGGCTGCAAGGGGTAACTTCAACCCATCAGGTACAGTCAAAAGCTGTAATGAGGAGAGGAGCAGTAGAGAAACTTGACAACTGACACTTCAGTAGCGCAAACTGTCATCCCCACAGACGATGATAAAGCCAGCAGCCTCTTGCTCTCCTCTCTGCAATCCATAGACTGTTTTGTTCAAAATCTTCTCACCTGCTCACTGGGCCAGCTGTCTGCAAGACCAAATTTTCTTCCCCTGTGCCATAGTCTTAACATGAGACCTCCATCCATCTGGAGTTAGGAAAAGGTGGAAGGAGGAAAACTGGGAGCAGGTTCAGGAGCCAGGATCACGTTGGGGAAGTCTTAGTTGGGAGCAGAGAGCACAGGCAGCTTTTCCAAAGTATCAAAAGCTGAGATCCTAGAAAGCATTTACATGCCTTTGAAGCTTTCTCCCCAGATATTTTAAAAACTCTGTTTTAGGCACTGTGTAAACTACTACACAGCTAAGAAGACTTTTAAGAACTTAAAATATATATATCTTTATATATGTGCGTGTGTGTGTGTGTGTTCACAGAGACTTGTTAGGTGCTGCAGTTTGCATTACTGCTATGGTTTGTAACAAACAAGTAAGCAGCACGCAGAAAACAAGAGATAGGCTTGCTCAGCATAGGAGCAAAATGCAAGATTTAACTTTTCCTTGGCGTCTTTGGGGTTTTTTTTCTTGCATAGATATTGATGCAACACCCTTGCAGCAATCCAGACTAACTGTGATCTTTTGGTATTACTAGTGTCTGGAGAAAGAAGGCTGCATGCTTGATGCTACTTCTTAACCCTAGTGCCTCAATTCTCTGGAACAGTTAGTATTTGAAAACCTGACAACTTGCATGCAAATAGTTGCTGTGGAAAACCAAGCTCTCAAAACCTTTGGGTTTTGGGTTTTTTGGGGGTTGGGGTTTTTTTGGTTGTTTTTTTTTCCTTTTTTTCCATGGTTCTACCTTGTGCTGAACTTTGTGAAATAAGATCCGTGCCTTGGATTACAGGCAGAAATTACACCCACACCCAAAAAAAAAAAAAAAAAAAAAAAAAAAAAGAGCAGGGAGATGAAGAAATGGAGTGTACAAATCACATGAGCCACCTCAATGGAAAAACTCTTTCTCAGGTATTGGTGAGCTGTAGATTTTACAGACTCATCTGAAGTTCAGATGCAGGGAGAAGCCAAATCTAGGTGTCAAACTGAACCATATTATGGCAAATGTCAGTGGAAAAGCAGCAAGGTGGCAAGAGACATCATGATGCCCATAGCTTCTCCTGTCATGGTTTATACTGGACCTCAGAATATATTGATATATTGGATGCAAAACCAGAGCTACTGGACAAAAGATAAGAAGGAGATCAAATATACCATGCTGTTAATCATAGGCTGCGTAAGAGGGGTCTAGGCTGGTAGAACTAAAACTGCTCCTGAGACTTGCAGTGCAACTCCTTTTTATTGTTCCCCGGACCTGCCTTGTAACAAGTTTCATTTTAGTATGAGAGGAGCTTTTGGTGTGGCTCCTGTAGCAGAAACACACTCCGCAGTAGGATTTGCAATTGAAATGGCTTCCCTGTGGATGAATGGGAACAGAGCTTTCCAGACAGCAAGGATATCATCTTAGCAATATAGTTAGTACTCAGTAAACTGCTCCTGGCTTTAATCAACACAGGTAATTGGTTTCAGCTAATTTGTCAGGACAGGCTTTGCAGATCGATTTTGAGTTCCTGTTTGGCCTCAGTCAGTAGTGACAAATATTATACTTTTCATGTCTATTTGAAGTCATTTGGCATTTTCTATTCTATTGTTAGGCCAAAACCATCTGTATGATGATATTCCTTTTCGTGACCCTTGCATGCAAGGCTGTCAGTGTGAATTGGCACCGCTGTTAAAATCACAGCAAGGCCTTACAAGCAAACAATTTCTTCTCAGTGTGGATTTTCTGGTTAGGAAATGCAGGTAGCCACAGTCCACTGTTTTGTGCCCAGGTAGAGGATCTCCTCCTCCCTCACACCTTCTTGCACTAAAATGAATCTGCCTTGGGCTTGTGCTGCTCCAGGATTCCATGCAATGTGTATGGTCTCCCCAAATCCCTCCTCTTGGAGCAGCCCTGCCTGAAAGCAGTCTTCTCTAATGTGTACGTTACATGCCCTGCCTGAGCTGGAAGGTATATACATACTGTATAACATGGGGAAAAAGAAAGCAGTCTTGGCACAAAGGCAGTTAAAGTTTATTCCTATCTCTTCTCTTCTGCCCTCCCTTTTTTTTTCTCCTGTTCAGAGCAGCCCCTGGCATCCCTGCACTTCCCAGCTAGCCATAATCTGGCTATTCAAAGAGAAGAAAATACAAGCCTACCTGAAACAGGAGCTCCCAGGCAAACACATCGACACCGGACAGTCACAACACAGCAGCACTCGCAGCAAATGGGAGGAGAGATGATATGACACATCAAGGCAAATGCTAGCTCAGCTCACATGGTCCAGTAAAATCGTTGAGTAATCGAATCGTACGCAGTCAGTGAGCACATCTGTCTGCACAAACAGCAGGAGCCAGACAATATACCATCCCCTCCGCTTTTGTCTTGCTGTGCTCTCAAGCTGCAGACGCAGAGCCTCCTACACTGTGGGAACCTCGCTGCTTGTCTGAATTTGCAGTAGACTTTTTGATACAAAGGTTTCAGGAATAGGTAAACTGCCTAGTCTCTAACAGAGAACATTTTGTGAGTCAGGCTTGCTACTGGTCCAGAGCAGAGCGCTCTACTGCTACCTTCCTGAATTAGTTTCCAACAGAGACATGTACTCACCTCTGTGCAAGCTACTCCTCATCAGCTGCTCAGGAGCAACAACACAGCGTTTTCTTCCCTGCTCACTTATCCTCCTGCACAGAGAAAGCAAGACATAATTAAACATGTCCTAATAGAGGACAGGCAGGCTGTAGCACTGACGTTGGTTTTCTTCCGTTAAATATGACTGGATTTTATAGGTGGCACTGCCGTAGTCAAGGCATGGAGAGAGAGTTGATTTCTCACTGCAGATTATTGTAGGCATTAGTGCACAGTGAAGTACAAACGTACACATGCAGCTATTATTTGAAAAGGTGGAGAGTCCAAAGGTACCTTACTCTGGATTTTGCAGACATTTGGGCACCTGCTAACTTTATGAAAATGAACCCGGTGGTGAAGTGGCACAGCTTCTGTCAGACCCTTAGGGAGGTGCCAGGTCAGGGCAGTGTCCCTGCAGCTCCGTCTCTGTGTGGCCAAGGGCCCATTCCCAGCAGTTAAAGGAGTAAAACAACAACTCCATCTGCAGGTTGGGAGTGACCTGCTCTGCCAAGCGAGGCTAACCACAGCCTTGCCTGCTGGAATGGGGAGTCTGGCTATGCCAGAGGGAGAGCAGCTACATAGATCATTCTTTTTCTTTCTAATGACCCCACTAAATGTTTAGGGTTATTGTGGTCTTTATTCTGGCAATATAATTTGTTGCCAAGTGTGAAATGAGCAGGTCATCCATAGAGATCTAGAGAGCGTCACCTGTAAGGAGTGACTGAGAAATATACATACTTATTTTGTCATTAAAAGAAAAAAAAATAGCCAGAAAGTCTTCAAATATGCAAAAAAAAAAAAAAAAATTAGGAAAACCAGAAGCAAATCCTCATGCAAATAGGAAGGGAGTAGCTGGTTCTCCATGTTCTCTGTGCCTAGGACAAGAACTAATCATCTTAGATAGCATCAGAAGAGGTGAAGATCAGACACTAGGGAAGCTTTGTAGTGATAAACAGTTAAGTGTAGCTTAGATTGTCGAAAGAGGCTGGAATTTTCCTGCTATTTTTCAGGAGCAGTTTCCGCGTAACTTTTTTCAGCAGTTTTGCAGGTCATATTGGTCTAGACCTGGTAATTTTCTAGGTCTTTTCCAGCTCTCTTTCGTATTATTGTCTGTATTACAGTATTTCTTAGCTTGGCTGTAGCTGTCCTGGGGATCCTGTTACATCTGTAGACTGTTAACAAAAGGACTTTGTCATCACTTAGAAATGTGCTCATTATCTCTGCTACTTACCATTAGGGTTGCAATTTCAATAAGCTCAGGATAGTCCTGGACCACTCTAGAAGGAAAAGCATTTGTATGATACTTTTGTGATTCATCCTAAACATAAAGAAAAATCATTTAATAAACGATAAATTGAATAAATAAATAAATTCTGTTATATAATTCCTGTTGACAGGTATTTCACCTCTCATGTCTTTTCTCATCAGAACACAAATTAGCTTGGGGCCTGTTCCATCTCTTTGCTTCATTTTCATTCAGTGAATTATCAGGATCCTCCTTCAGAGGGCTGTGATAGGTATCTGTTGTCCTTAAAGTCTTCCTGGCTGGGACAGACATTTTGTGGGGTTTAGGTAGAACCAAAGCAAGACTTGACTGAGGTGCCACCTGGTTTGTAGGGGTCTGGGATCTCCCAAAGGGCTTTAAGATTGGAATTATCCCCATCACACCGTACTCCAGGTCTGCTCGAGAGGATCTGTTAGACATCCAAGACCATTAGAGCCTGCCAGGTTCTTAGTGAGCAATGACAAGGCACTGGCAGAAGTAACTTGTGACTAGTGACAAATGCTGGCTGCCAGACTCGTGAAGAAGTTGACTGGTGCTGTGCAGCTGCAGTTTTCTCCCCACCAGCAGAAGTGCTGCCTTTTGGAGCCTAAAGTACAATGCTTTTCTTAAGGTTTAGCCTAAGATTACCTTCCATTGCCTTGTTTTCCCTCTGGAGGCTTTACTGCATGCCAAGGTCTCCTCTTTGTATAACCAACAGTCTGGGCAAAGAAATCTATGGTGGTGATCCATCTGCCTCATGCTGTGCAAGACTCAAACTTGCACTTAAAATCACCACTGCCCTTCTGTGAAGAGAGTCTTTTTCCACATCCTTGCCATCTACACCTATTGAGTATCCCCCTTTTCAGAACCAGCCCTGCTTTAGGCTCTGTTAAGTTTTCACATCCATCTCCGTGTCTTTTTTCCTGATTATCTTCTAGAGCTGCTGATGTACACACATCCAAAACAGTGCTCAGCAGAAGCCCCAAACTCCACTGTCAGATGCTTCAAATTGCCAAGCACCTTCCCGTTTGCTTTTGGTTTGGGTGGAGGCTCGTGCTTAGGTTTTGCTCCCTTGTTCTACTGCTTATGCAAAAACTTTTTATGGCTCTCTTATAGGAAGGGCAGTGGTTGCAATCACCAGTCACCATGAGGCTGAAGACAGACCCTGATGGCATTACCAAAGCTGGGACAATCTAATCTCCCCATATTGGGTCACTGAAAGGTTGTAAAGAGGCTAGAAAACTATTGGAAATGTCCTGCCTTGCGCAACATTGCATTCTTCAGCTCCTGCAGCCAGCCTCGTCTTGTCTGGTCCCTTCCTGCTATAGTGGCTCTCCCAGGCCACGGTTTTCTTACTGGGATCCCCAGTTACCATATATATCTAGCCACTGGTACCCTGGTGTGGGTTTTCTGTAACATAGTGGGTTACTTCACGCTGCTGTCTGGGACCTTCCTTTTGCACTGTGCCTGGATCCTGCCCTGAACTGCTATTCTACTCTGCAGTGTCAAAATTCTTCAAGTGTCTGTTTCTTTTCTTCCAGTTTGGCTCAATTTCTCTGTTTGGAAAGTACTTACAGCTTCTTACCTGTTGTTCACACTGGTAATGCTCTTTGGTCTGAACCCCAAGCCTATACTGAGGTTAGTTTTTGCTATATTCCTTTTTATTTGCAAAGAATGTGCACAAAGGCTTATTTTCCTCATATCTACAGCAGGCAGAAGAAAATAGGCTGCTTTGCTCCTAAATCTCTGCTTGCTCCACCTCTCTGTGGTCTCTGTTCAAGATGTGGCTCGGTAAATTCATGAGAGAGAGGACTATTTTTGGATACACAGCAACCACATCCCTCTCGGGAAGACCCTGGTCTACAAATGGATGGAGGCTGGAAAGGTGTCAAGAGAAGTACCACATTTGCTCTTCTTGCTCCTTTGCTCTTCCATAAGCCTCAGCTTCTGGCGCCTGCTGGGCACACAATACTGGGCTGCGATGTTACGGTCTTCCCAAGTTCCTGCTTCCTCTCAGAGGTGCACAGACAGTTTATTTTCTCACTCTCAGATCCTTTTCATATACATGCATATAGCTCAAGGCAGCTGCAAATACTGCCCTGCTCCAGGCTGTTGATTTTCAGTGGATACTGAGGTTTCTCCAAGTCAGGACTTGCTCAGGACATTTCACACAGTGTCTCAAACAATGGCTTCTGTTGTTTCGGTGATGACTAAACAGTATGGGAGTTCAAGTTGCTCCTGATGGTTAGCCTGAACAGACCATAGAGAGGCACACTGCATCCCTCAGCAGGCTCTGGGGTTTCTTACATACCCAGCTTGACACATCCAGCAGGAGGCCACCATGTCCTCTCATCAGTGCAGCAGTTCTCAGGTGACTTGGCTTCTCTGTCAGAAAATAGTGGCTGAATTCATGCATCTGCATTCTGGCAGTCCCATCTCAAAAATTTCAGCCGAGCCATCTCGTAGTGGAAGTAAGACTTTTTCCAGGGGCATTAGCTGTGGGATATCCAGAGTTATAGCCACATTAATCATTAATTCCCCAAGAAACTGCCCTACCCCATTAAATACACTGGCATATTTTTTAATAAGGTCACCTGCCTTGTGTCAGCTGAGATGGAGTAATTCCCACTTTCATTACCAGTTTGATCAATTTAATATCCAACCTGCTCAGGGACTCAGCTCTTGTGATGTCGCTGTGTGTGCAGCATGAAATTTGTGGTGTTTTACGTCCTGTTTGATTGGGTCTAAAAGAACACTGTGGCTGTCGATGTCCCCCTGCTTTTCCTTTCTCTTGCAAGGGTGGGTTCTTGGTTTTAATTCCTTCATCCAGTCCAGCTATCGTGTTGGGGTTTTTTCATCCAAATAGTAGTGGAAAATGACTCTCATTGGTTCTTTTTGGTTGGGCTTTGGTCCTTTGCGACCCAGCTGATTCAGAGGATTTCCTTTTGGGCAACAAGAAAAGGCAGCATAGCTAATCCATGAAGAGCAGGTGAGTGGTAGATATGTTCCAAAGCCCAGACCAGATCAAGGTCAACATTGCAAGTTTTCCTGTGAAAATAATGACCCTATATTTTTGCAGATTATTTTTACCAATAGCCTTCTGCACTGATTACTTAATGCTTGAGGTTTTGGGGAGCATCCAGGCTAGCAGCATCTCAGAAAAAAATTCTGTGGCCAGACGAGTGCATTAGAGAGACCATGTGTAATTTACTCAGCTCTGCAATCTATAAAGCAATAATAATGCAAATTTCTACTTACTAAAGCACCAAAAACCTATACTAGAGCTGGAAAAAAACCCCCACCAGCACAAGCCTCTCTGCTGTCATTTGTCCCTTGTGCCACTGGATGGCAATGCTGACTAGAGTATCGCTGAGGTTTCCCGGACGGCAGCGGAGAGCGAGGCGAGGAAGAGGCAGTTTGGCAGGGCTGGCAGCCGGACAGGGTCGTGCCGAGTCCGTGGGAAGCGCATCCCGCTGGGATCGCAACCCTTTGCTGTGGCTTCCAACCTGACACCAGATGCAGGACCCCCAGATTTCGGGGAACTTGAATAACAGAAAACTAATATTTGGTATCGAGGTTTTAAGCATAGGAAGGGGGTGCCGGCAGGAGTGACTAAGAGTCACACAGTGGCACGGCTTGCTAGAAATTGCCCAATTTTTATACTCAAAAACTGTACTTAGACTTTGTAAGCACGGCATTGCTGAGCTCAATGACTATTCAGTGAACTCGTTTGAATGTGGATAGACAGGGCTTGCTTGAACTGCTGCATCAAAGAGAAATGCTGAAATGAGTCATTCGTGAATCACGGCTTATTTTCTGTTGTTAGCTCATCTGGAATCCCATGGTGATCAAACAGCCTTTTACAATGTGTTAATACATCGCTACTCCATGTGTTTAGCAACAAGCTCAGTTCCAATAAATTGCAGGTACTCACCCATTATAAAGAGGTAGTGTTTTCTGATGGCTGTAAACGAGCTGGGACAAACTTGGAGATGAAAACATGTGCGGAAAGTCATGCTGTTCCAAACACTCCTTTCCACACTGTTTCTGTACCTGCTTTCTGTTCCCTCACTTGCATAGTTTAGCCAGAAGAGACTGCCTGCAAGGACAAGTGATCCCATCCTCCCGGAGGGCTACAGGCAGCCTCTCTAACAGGAGCCAAGCCACTTCTCCAGGCACAGGAATGGAAGGGAGGCAGGAGAAAAACACCCTCGGCAGCACTTTAAGGTAAGGCCCTGGATTCCAAATCGGTGGTTGTCCCTGTCCTACAGCTTTAGCTCCACGTGCTGGAGAGCTTTGGCCAGGCTATGATCAAGAACCAATCTGCTGAAATTTGGAGGAGAGGGTAATCCCTCCCCTCCCTTTTTTTTCTTTTTATTTTATTCTTTGGTGAACTGAATCAATCCAGCAGGTCTACAAATAGTTGACAGGAGGCCGAGGAAGAGGGTGTGAATCCGTCAAGGCTGCTATTGTCATTGAACTCTCGGTGGTGTGAAACCACAGCCTGAGGTGCTGAGCTTCTCCCCAGACTGACTGAAGCTAAGGAGCTGATTCCCTTCTGCCAGCTCTTTTATTGGAGTGAGCGACTGGAGATGGAAACATCTTCAGCTAGCACAGCAAGCTTCACCACAACCCATCTGTCCGCTTGTATACGAGTTACGTGGCCGTAAAGGCAAAATATTCTCTGCCATCAGCTCCTTAGGCTTCTTCTGTCACACATAGTTATAGCTCAAA